>NW_026018165.1:2302185-2382689 GCF_020466585.1 Dendroctonus ponderosae
TGGCAAGCAATCGTGGCATCTTGAATTAGCCTGGCTGCTTGCATTACGGAGTCATGTTTTTGCATGAATCCGCATTGCTCTCGAGGGATTAATTGGTTTTCTGAAATTAGTTTTTGGAGGCGGTCGAGAAAGAGTTTTTCTGTTAGTTTGGAAATAGTGGGAAATTGAGGAAAGGTTTTATTTTTGGTGGGTTTGGGGATTAATATTACGGAGGCGGTTTTCCAAGGGGTTGAGAATTTCCGTAGCGAAAAGGACGCGTTGATGAGGGTGAGGATGTGATTGAGGATACTTTCCGGGAGTCGTATGAGGATTTTGTTGGTTATTTGGTCGAGACCGGGACTTGTGCGGGTTTTAAGGGTGGCGATTAGGGCGTTGATCTCGGAGAGTGTTACGGGGGGGATTGCAGGGGCGTCAAGGGGGATTTGATTGTCGTCGATTTCGCTGAGGACGCTGTCGACCTCCTCCTCGAAATCTAGGTTGTCGTTTTCGGAAATGTTTCAAATGAAAAAAGCTTCAGCTTTTTCTTCGTCCAAATAGACCACCCCTCGCTCACCATGTATTGGAGGAAAGTGCGTTTTTGTTTTTCCTCGCATAGCCTTGGAGATTTTCCAGGCGCGCGGGTCGCCCGTTGGGAGGTTTTCCAAAAGTTCTGTCCACCCTTCGTTTCTTACGTTTGATATCTGAATGTTGATTTCCTTGGTTAGTTTGTTTGCCTGTTTGTTAAGCTCTGAGTCGGTAAATTGTTCAGCCCTTCGTTTTAGCCAGTTACGATTTTTAATACGAGTTTTGAGCTCAGGCGGCAGAGAGAAAGGGTTTTTGTTCAAATTTGGCTTTAGGATTGTGGCTTTTGAGAGTGCTGAGGTGATGATTTCTGTGATTTGGGCTGTTAAGTTGTTCAGATCTTCCAAATTTTGCGGAGGGTGGACAGAGATTTGAGCCTCTCCAAGGTGGTATGCAAAGGCGTTCCAGTCTGTGTAAGAAATTGGGGCTAAGGAGTTGTTAGTGTACTGTTCGTTAATGTCGATTATGATAGGGTTGTGGTCAGAACTTAGGGAATCAGAGTTTGTAACGTGGAGGATGCGGTAGATGCTTTAGAGATGGCAATGTCGAGAATGTCGGGGGTATTGTGGTCATAGTGTGTTGGCTCTGAGGGAGCATGAATTTGGAATTGTAAGTCTTGTGCGTAGTTGAGGAGCTTGCGCCCCTCAGGGTTTGTTTTCCTGCAGCCCCAGGAAGTGTTTTTGGAGTTCAAATCTCCAGCGAGTAATGTCGGAATGTTTCGATTGAGAAGATTCAAGTAATCGAGTTCGGTTGTACGTGTATTGGGTGGTTTGTAGGCTTTTTGGGCAGCTTGAACGGGGGGGTTTGAGACGGTGGGCTTTGGGGGTGCTTGAGCCTGGGCTTCGGAAACTTTGGCGGCGTAGGAAATGCCAGGTGAAACTTTGTTTTAAAAGCTGGCTGTTTTTGCTTTTTCTTGCTTTTGGGCAAGGAAGTTTGGGTTTTTGGGGCAAGAAAAGTAGCTTGCCGGATGGGGACCCAAGCAGTTGACGCATTTAGCCGGGATGTCTCTCGGCTTTTTGCATTCTGTATAGAAGTGCTGTTGGGCGCATTTGTGGCAGAAGGGTTTTGCCATGCAGTTTGCCATTGTGTGGCCGAATTTGTTGCACCTCTTGCACTGAGGAATGTGCCTAATGTTTGTTTGGGGATGTCTTTGGGGTTCGATTACGACTGAAAGGTTTAGGAGGTACTTGACCTCAAAAATGCTGGTTTGCTCCTTTGGGAGGAGCATTTTGACCATGTTAGTCGCCGTTTTGCGGTTTCCCATTCGGTAGAATTGGATTTCAGAAGGGGCGAAGCCCAGTTCTTCGAGTTCTGCCTGTATTTCGGGAAGAATTTCTGGCCTTTGTCCATTCCGCAGTATTCCTGATGACGATAGGAATTACGGACTTGGGGGGTTAGGGTGCCGAAGTGGTGGCAGGGCCTGGGGGCTGGGGTGCCGAAGTGGCGGCTGGGGCTGGTGCAGCCTGAGGGGCTTTAGCGGGTTGGGGGGCTTGCGCATGCTGGACCATGTGCTCGTGGAGTACCGGGTTTGAAGTTTTAGGGATGTTGAGCCTTGGCTTGGCTTTCAGGGGCGGGAAGTCGTCGACTTCCATCTTTTCGGCTGGGTGGCTGCTGGGGGCTTTTGGGGGGGCTTGCTTATGCGCCTCGGCGACGACTGAGAGTAGGAGCGAGATCTTATGGTCTTGCTCGGCGAGTTTTTGGGCTAGCCATTGATTTTGCTTTTTAAAGGAGGTGACACTCTCCTGAAGTTTAGAATTTGCCAAACGAAGCGACTGAAGGTCGGCGGCCTTGGTTTTGGCTTTAAACGAAAGCAGGGTGCGGGGTTTTTGGGCAGGGCGTCTTGCGGGCTTACCTTGGTCAGCTTTTGAGTCGTTTGAGTCGTCGCTTTCGGACCCTGAAGGGCTCCGCTCGCGAGAGCTCATTTTATGGTTGGAAGTTGCGCTGGAGGAAGGAGCTTCTGGTATTTCAAGAACTGGCAATGTCGATCATAAAATACACTCAGGAACACTATCCTGAACGGCACTGCACTGAGGAGCTTTCCAGAGCCCAAAAGGGGGACCTGCACGTGCCTCTGAGGGAGACACGAGCTCGAATTTATTTCTTGTTTAATCTGGGGGAGGGCAAAACACACACTTAGTGAGACTTCAACCTCGAGGTTGGACCGCGAGTGTGAAACACTTTGTACAAAATAATCAAACAGTCAAACAGTGGAACGTTTAAAGAGCTGTTGTTCATCGGTCGTCAGCACAAAATGGAGTGACTTAGAAAAATGCTTCATGCGTGTTTTGAGAGCGCAATGGATTGCTTTCGCCTCAAGAAAGTCCCCATTATGTATATTGAAAGTGTTTGAGTCAATAATTAAAAAAAAATTCGTCGACTCAACATCGTGAATATCCAAAAACGGCCTAAATCGATGTGAAATTCGAGGCGTTTTGAGATTTTTAGGAGATTTCATAAAAAATCTATTCAGCCTTTTCGGATTGAAAATTGCACATGCGTGTTTTGTGAGCTCAATGGGTTGTTTTAAACGTAAGAACCTCCTAATACCCATATTTAAAGCTTTTGGGATAAAAATAATCAAATAGCGTGTGCTATAGATCGTGAATGTCCAAAAACTGTCTAAAATTAACACAAAATATAGATTGTTCGGATCTGAAGTTTCCAATGTGTTTTTCCATTATTTCAATGGGTTCATAGCTTCCTTTAGATGCAGATTAGATAACATTTAAAGCATTTAACACGGCGTAACGGCTAAACATCGTGAGTAACTAAAAACAGAACCCCAAAGACCAAAAATGTTGATTATTTCGAATGTGATTTTTCCAGTGTATTTTTCCATGAGTTTGTTGGATTCCTCGCTTTATTGAGGTAAAACTGATGTAAAATTCGAAGCGTTTTGATAATTTTTTTGTTTTTTGTTTAAATCAACTTTCATCCTTGGAAAAATTTAGGTGAAAATTGAAAATTTTACTGGCGTAGTTTTTGAGTTCAGTGTATTGCTTTGAAGGTAAGAAACTCTCCATTACTCACGTTTAAAGTTTACAGCGTCTTTTTCCATTCAGTTGGATTCTTCGCTTCCTTGAGATTCAAATGATGTGAAATTGCGTCAAATCAAAGCGTTTTGAAAAAAACTTGTTTTTAAAATCAACCTTTCCTCCTAATGAAAATTTTCTTTAAAATTCAAAATTTCCCTTGATTGTTTTTTAACAATGTGAAATCTATAGCAGTTTTATGCTCTCGAGTTCTCTTCAAGAAGTATCTGAGGTTTACATTAAAACGCGAATTCCGTTAGCAGATTGCTGATGTACAGGAATGCACATCCAACACCACCATAGTAAAAATGCGTAGGCATTTAATGAGACCAGCAACATAACGTTTC
The DNA here is from genome assembly GCF_020466585.1 of Dendroctonus ponderosae. NCBI lineage: Eukaryota > Metazoa > Arthropoda > Insecta > Coleoptera > Curculionidae > Dendroctonus > Dendroctonus ponderosae. The sequence continues at coordinate 2,306,126 of NW_026018165.1, forward strand.
GGATATTTTTCCATCACGTACTGATTCATCTAATGAAAAGTGGCGCGTGGATCGTGCCACGCCAAACCGCCTATGATTCAATTCTGTAACTTTGACCCAATTATAGTTGGTGAGCAGCAAGAATCGTGACCATCAAGAGCCAGGCCGTGCATTTTTCGGCAACAACGGATTGCGTGATTCTGACCAACCGATGATCGTAATGATGACGGTATAGTGTTACCGTTGCAACTAACTACCATGCAAGGTAATGAAGTTCACTGCAACCCGGTACGTTTTTCTTCGTTTGTGTTCATGGTGATTTAATGAAATAACGGAAAATTCATAGACCATAGAGAATGGGGTTTCATTTTGGTGAACTTCATTGACCGCTCGTTATGAGAAGGACATACAAAAGCGTTTTGCAATCCACGATTAACCGTAACCTCTTGTAGGCCTCGCTAAAGTGCAAAGGGAATCACGCGCAAATCTCCGCCACTAGCGCAGCACTCAGAAAATTCAGCGCGACATTTTTTGAATCGACGGGTTTGGAAGCTACCCATATTATTAAGAACAACAAATTATGATTAAACTATAACAGCAAAAAACTGTGCAATTCAACAGATTGAGGCCATATAATTACTCAAAATGTTAAGGGTTAAGACCCAAAGAAGCACCTGGCACGTATATTTCGTTTTTGATAGCACTAACAACTACGGAGATAAAGGACCCAATAAAAGTGTCGAAAATCGGACACCCTGTAGATCACAACACACATTGGACATCGGTCGAAGTGAAAACACCCATTCAAGTAATCGCTTTAATCAAATCAATAATCTTCTTTATACATTCCCTGAAACCACTGAATTCATTGATACATTTTACCTACCTAAAAATAATTAATTTAAATAAGGAAAACAACCGACCAGTCGCCATAGATTGGAACTATTAATTAGACAAACGTGTGAGAAAATTAATTACAACATGACACCAGCTAACGCTGAGCTTAAATTCTTTAAACGCTTCGCATTCATTTGAGCTTGTTAAAATGTTATGTAACACCATTTTTAGAAATGCAGAACTAGTCTAGTAAAATGTCACGACAAAAATGCGTTTCGTATGCTAAACATGTTCACGGATTCCGTTTTTCAGTCTCTACCTGCAGCTGGGATTGTACAATTAGAAATAACAAAGACTCTAGTGACTAATGAAAGCGGTAATGTCTTTTTTTAACATTACCGGATCTGAACCACACCCAAGTCATCTTCCTAGAAATCGGCATATTTTTCAATTTGTATTTAGAGAGTAAACAAATCAACCGGGTTTTTGAGAAGGGGATTCGTGGAGAAGAATAAGATGGCACACTTACCAACCACGACATGATATATAGTTCGTTTAATTTACATTACGAAAAGATGATTAATGATCCAGGAGATTCAGCGCAAATTTGTTTTTGAAAGCTCCGGCATGAGAGCTTCGGCTTGAAACAAAGAGGTTAATTAGATTATCATTTTGGGCGCCTTTAATTTCTACACTAAAATGGGTCAATGTCTACCGATATTTATTGTACAGGTGCAAAGGATGCTAGAAATTGGATGCTATTTCGTTACTTGATTAACGGCTTTTTCCTTTATAATTCACCTTCAGGTGTTAATTTTTTTAGTTTTTGTTGCTTTGACTTAAGTGTTTCATTCGTTGATTGGTTCTTGAGCTTCATTAATATTCAATCAGACTTTCATTGTGACATGAACGGCCTTTTCAAAATATCGTTTCTCTGAACAAGTGTTTATTTTCAGAATATTCAGACAATATTAGTCCTTCTGGTTTCTTCTTAGTTTCTGGAAGTAAATGGGGAGGATTTGTGCCACTGAAAATTCATATACCGCGACATCAAATGCGGTAAAACGTACGCACCATTTTAATAACTTTGTGCTTATTGCTTTAGGAGAAAATGTAACACAAGAAATCAACTAAGAACATTTTTCTACGTTCTTAACTGCAGTAGTAGAAACACAATTTTAAAACATATTTTTAACCTATTGATAGAGAAAACAAAACAAAATCTTTGCTTATGAGATTTTTAAATTTTGCAAAACAACACAGATCTTGAAAGCCTAAATAGGCTATAAAAAATAATATAAATATATTCTTTTCGTTTGATGTGAGTGAGCGATTCCAGATTTTGTATTATGACTATCATTTGCTTATCATATTTATTACCTGTTAATTTTAACAAGCATTTAAGTTCCTGCGGTTTGTGAAAACCCAGTCTGTGAAAACCCAAATTTGTCGTAAAATATAGCTTGCTTCTTTACGAGCCTTTTGATTTAATCGCTCTTGGACGATCCACATGATATACATTTTGTTGCATTTTAACTTTTCCGTCCAGCGCTCATTTTCAAACCAAAATCAACGTGAAATTTTCTCAATTTTAAATTGTCATTTCAAACTAAGCCCGCGACTAGTTTTTGCCTTACATTATGGCTTAGTCAACATTGCCTGCATACAATTGAAATAAACTTGTCTAAATACATCTGAAATTTTCGCAGTTGCCAGCCGTCTGCTTCAGTCATTCTTTTCAGTGATATCAAGCTAACCAGAATCTTTCCATCCTACACACGATATCATCTTTTCCAAGACAGTATCCAAATAAAACTTTGTTCAGTTATCGCAAGGCATCGTCCGAATTTATACGTCTTCCTAATGTCTGAGGAAGTAATAAAGATAAATCTGGACCAGATAATCTTTCAGCTGAACATGTGCTGCCCATGTTGGGCTGGACCAGTAGGCGGCCCAACTTTGCTTATAGTCGCAAATTTGCATGTTTAAATGAGATTATACAGGGTGATAAGGATTTTGAGACAAGTAAATGTCCGTTGGTGTAATATTGTTAAATTGAAACTTTTTAAAAATTGTTTAATTGGCTGAATATGCATTTCGGTTGATATGTACTAGAAATGACAGCAATTTAATAACATTTGATTGTCTATTGATAAGTATTAATTTAGATTATTAAAATATCCATTTTCTCTGAAAAAAAAATTTTTGCACACAAAATTTTTTGTTTCAGAATCTGTACGGCCTTGATCCTCAATAATATATATGAAAAATAGGGCGACTTTTATTTAAAAACAACTTTATTGCCATCATCCTTAATTCTCTAATTATATCTGCCTCTTTTCCTACAATATGTTATCGCTAATTCCTTGCTAGTGATTGTTGAAGCTCCGGTGTTCTGGGTAAGGTAAAGGGCGTATTGACCACCCACTATATCCCGCAGGCGGCTTTAGATCTCATTTATTCCAGTCGCAATTTGCTTCTTCTGATGTTTATTGCAATTTCTCGTTAGCTCTGGATATTTATTCACCATTCACTAATTCATTATTTTTAGTACCTAGTTCTTTTTTAAACTTCCAGCTCCAAATCCCTTTGCACATATCAACCATCAAGCTGTGTACAAAAATAAGTTCCGTTTCATTGTGACTTAAAAAATCAAAATTCTTCTAATTCACATTCTCAAGCTGACACAGTGGTCAGATTCGAAGCAAATAAAGCTATTTCCATCTTATCGACTTCCAAATTGTCTGTTTAACTGCCACCTATTCAAATTTCAACTAATTTTATTGTCTATGAATAATCAAACATCCACTTACGCAGCCACTTTATTTAAATAGCCACAAAATATAGGCACTCTTACTATCTTACGATCATCTGAGTTCCCGTCTACAAGATACTCCACTTTAACGTAAACTACTGTTCAAGATAAGAGCCAGTACCGGACAAGTTCGGGAATTTCTATGCAGAATGCGTAACTTTGCAGCAAGTTGAATAATGAGTTGGGGCTTGCAACTGTGCTTAACAGCAATCAATTGAAAAATTGCTAAAAACTTTTGATAATTTCCTCGCAACTTGCAGCTTTAATATTTCTGGTGGCGATATACATCGAAAGTTCTATTGGTGTCTATGTATATCAGCTCAAAATTATTCTCTCAACAAGTCACTTAACAGATTTGCAGACTTTCAGATTTCATTGAGTAACGAAATTTCCCTAAACACACACAAAACTGAATTCATTGGACGAATTACTTCCCTGAAATGCTTTTCGCAATAAGAATAGTTCTTCATGCATTATTGCACATCATCACCTCCATAGAAATCAAACAACAAAGGCCAAGTTTAACTTTAAAATTTTATTATTCAAAATAACTAAACTATAAAACGTTTTAAATATACAGATTAAATATAGATTGCAAAAGTATTACAAATAATTCAAGGAAGGACCTTGCCAAAAATGCAAGGAAGCTTACAAATCTCCTAAAAAATTAATTAAACTGTATTTAAGCTAGACAGTGACTAATTTTAACAAAAAAAAATGTACAAATTGGTAACCACATTTGACTAAAAAAACTTAATTACATTATTTTTGAGTCGGCGGAAGCAAAAATTGGTGGGTCCAGTTATTAACTGTTTATGAGTTAGAAGAACGATGACGTTGAATAAATTAGGACGCTAATTGGTATGAAATGACACATTATTTCGCAAATACCAAACTGCTCTGTTTAAATTAAATTTTTGTTTGAAAAAGCGGGACGTTAATATTTCAAAAATCACAATTTTCGCTTTGTAAGTACCGAGTTCTGCAGATACTGCACGTAATAGAGCAATACACATTTGCTTGTACATTTGCAATATAAGGCAGTATATGCAGAATAGACTCTAAATAATTATTATCGAGATGGACGAAATGTACAAAGTATTTCATAGGTACTAAAGGCAGTGAGGGTGCGCGTTTACGTACAGTACTTATTTGTAAACGAAATAGTACGAAACATATTTTTAACAAAATGTACAGTTTTTACATCATTCAAATTACAATAGTTTAAAGTTTTATTAACTTACATCTAAAAGGTAACTTATGACAATTGCACAAAACATTTTTATTAACTAAAAATGTTTAAAAATCCATAGGAACACAACAACAAATATTTCTACAGGATTTCGAAGAAAGCAAACATCAGATAATTGTCAAGCTTCTATATCTTTTGAACATTCATTTTTGTCAAAGTTCTTGAACATTAATCTAAAATTAGCTTTCTAGATTATCCCCTTTCATAATCTATCTATGAAGAGTAGGAATTAGTTTTCTTCTTAAAATTTAATGTTAGACACGTGCTCTGGTTCTATTTGTGGTTAAGATGTGCAGTTAAAAATATCGGTTTAAATCGAGTTAGAAACTTACATTAGTGAATAGAGACAGCTATTGAAAGGAACACATAACTAGGTGTGGAATGAAGTCATACTAGGTGTTATTTGAGTCTTAAAATTGGGTTTTTATTTGAAACTCCTGAATGTCTACGGTCTTTTAAACGCATGGGAAACTTACATTTTTGATAGTTACAAGCTTTTACAACATGCCCGCATATCAAAGTGCATTTAATATACCTATCTAATTTAATTTACGGATAATTGTACTTTATTTTGTATAATCAGTTTTGTCCGCAATAATACTCTTTCGGCAGAAAGACTGATTAGTAGTTTGCAAGATTGGTATTCGGTCTTGAATATGAACCCGAAAATAATCCGAACAGAGTCAACATTTTACGTATTTCTGTACCGATTTTTTTTGAGCATGAACCATTTGATTAAATTACTCAGTGAATTATTGGGGTATTGATACCTAAAGTAATGAGGGAACTTGCCTCACTTTTGCCAAACGAACTTTTTCAAGTTAAGGAATTAAACTGTTGATGTGTCATTTTGTTACAAACACTGCTGGTGCTGAAGTAATCAAATAGTTTCTAGAAATGTAAGCATTTTTTAAAAATAATCATTCTATCTTTGATATTTTTCTGCTTGGGAAACGTGAAATTCTATCAAATTAACTTTAAGCCATTCTTCTCAATTAACACAACTACAGTCTTTAACGTTCTTGTGAAAGATTCGACCAATTAAATTTCACGTTACCAAACGAATAACGCCATTGGTGTAGAACAGTTGCTTTATGGGTAGAGCAGCAGCACCAAGCCCAAAACAAGCGATGCGCGGAAATATCAGATAAAAAAAACTAAAATGCCGCATACAACGCCTTGCCTACAATGTATTGCTTTTCACCTTATTTGATGACCGGCATTAGATAAAACTTTAAGGAAATTCCTATTTTACTTTTGTAGAGAGTTATGCAACCTAGTTGATTTGTATGATTGATTGGTTGGGTGGTTGCAGTGTTTTTCGTGCAATTGATGTGGGCATTTATTAGGGGGGTTATGTGATAAAGTTCCTTTATATTCACTTAAAATATTAGTGAGCGAGATCGTTTCACGTTTTTTATAACGAGTTCATTTGCATACATAAGATGGAGTTTTTCAATCCTTCAGTTAGTTCTTTTTTTTTGTTGAACGTTTTGTGTTTTTTTGGAGTGCTTCAAATTGTAGATATTTTAAATTTATGAAAGTTCATTTTTAAGATCATTTAAACATGACTTATAGAGTGATATCTCTTTTGCATCAAGGCCCCCGAGTTATATTTGTGAGTCTAAAGGAACACTAACGCTTTAGGAAGATGAATAGAAGGAATAGAAATTTTTGGAAGAAATAGTTAAAGGAAAGAACAAGAAAATGTTGCGCAAATTTCGGTTCCTTCCATTTTTATATTTTACTGCTTTGTACGTTTTATCAATTATTTTTGTAAGCATACATTTTACATGTCGCCAAAATATTTCTCAATTTAAACATAGGTATGTTAATAAATGCGGAAAAATATATTGTCTCAAAAAATCAGCTTAAGTTTTAAGTGAAAGTGCGTTTCTGAGCAATAGAAAGTCAAAAGAAACGAACAACTATTTGAGTTATTAAACCGCATTAATATTTAAGGAGTTTTTTCGTTTACTATTACTTTTCTATCTTTAAGAAATATTAAACATCACTAGTAGAAGTGAAAAAATATTTAGCAAACATGCAGGCGAAACAGAACGCTGAAGAAGAGCAAAACATATTAATGAAGTGAAGAACAAAAATAGTGTAAGAGTAAATAGATTACAAAAGTAGGAAGATAGAACAAATTAGTACTTTAAAAGCTCAGGCTGAGTGAACCGGTGACAAATTTTCTAAGAAGCTGACTTTCTGAAGTACTTCAAATTGAATAGATTTTGAATTTATAAAAATTTGACCTTTAAGATCATTTAGACATAATTTATAGTAGCACGTTTAGTAATAACTTCTTTGCATCGAGGCCCTTGGGTTATGTCAATGAATCTAAAGGAAAACTTTTAGAATAAAAGAATAGAAACAATATAAAATTAAATATTGTTGAAAGAAATAGTGGAAGGAAAGAACAAGAAAATGTTGCGCAAAAGTCTATTCAATTTTTATGTTTTACTGAAATTCAATTATTTGTGTGGCATATGCGTTGAATCGCACATTATACATGCCACCATAATATTGCAAATTATTTCTGAACTTGCATTTCAAGAATTGCAGAACAAAATAATGTGTCAATAATTAATCTTTAGTTTGAAATAAAAGTGCGTTTCTGAGAAGGTATATGAAAAGAGTTGTAATAGGACTAGTAGTACTCTCCCATCTCTTTTGAAAGTGAAAGGAGCATTTACCCAACATTCAGGCTGAAACGCAGAAAAACAGATAAATGAAGTGAAAGAAGGATTGAAGGCGTGTAAGAGTAAAAACAGTGTAAAAGAGGAAGACAGCTCAAATTAATACGTTCGACTCATTTAAAGCGGCCTACTGAATGATAAGGTGAAAAATCATTAAATAACTGACTATATTTTAACACAAACAATACAATGTTTATACACTTGTAAATTTGTAAGGCTGTCTACTTGATCTTAGTGGTTTTCCCCTAATTTTGCCTCTGGGCAGAAAGTAGGAAAATATATTACAAAACCCAATCCACTTTGCAACGACGACTGCAAATATAAAAGTTGAATTGAAAATTTCAAATTTAACTACCAGAACCATGCCTGCAGTCTAGTCATAACTGCAATTCTTATCATAGATATAATAGAAACATTGATAGAATAGAATAAGTCTTGGCATTTGGAATAAATTCTCACTCTGGCTGGCTATATATGCGCTTTCAGCAAAATCAAACGGGAAAAATAATTGTTTCGAGCCTCACAGGCCATTAACGAGACAACAAACTGGCCGATAAAACTGAAATACTGCAACCCATAACGAGAAGTCAGGTTGGCCCACGCGACGATACTTGAGGCACTCCCATATAGTATTTATGATATTTTGATTTACGGTGTTATCATCGTTAGATGCTTTTATTACTCGATACTATGGATCCCCTCAGGGATGATACTATCAAGATTTTCTAAGCACCATTTGGTAACTTCATAATGGATACTACTTTCCAAGATGAACCAGATTATCAGTGGATCGTCACTCATGGAGTTTTCTAATTGTAATGTAGCTAATATTCAGTTTTTCACACATCTATCTTCACTGAAGTGAAAGTCAATCTCGGGGCATTACAAGAAATGTTTCAGAAACTTCTTCACATTGATCAAAGTATTTTTTAAGAATCTTTATAAACATAAGAAACGCAAAATTCGAAAATGCTAAAGAAGAGTACGCCATTGATTCAGATGATGATTACATGAAGCCAAGGACACAAGATAAGCAAGAGTCAACGCTACATTAATTCACGTGTGTTTTAAATTGTTAATTAACATCAAGCGTAAAAATATACTCATACCCAATATAAGTATGGGAATAAATATCTAATACCCTGATAAATACACGTGCTGATAACTGAAATCGGTGCCGCACGATATTGAAAGTAGTGCTACCCTTGACTTTGATTTTATCTCAACAGTATTGGGATCTATCAACACACGAAAAAAACGGCAACAAACGAAAATTATGTAATATGAATGGCAAAAATGCGATCGACTCGATTTTTTACTATATGTTGACCTTTGCCTCTAATTAATAGTTCGCCCAGTAGACATACTTTCGTGGTAATCATTCACGTTCAGACATTATTTATTGTGTTATAATGTTATTAATAAACTCCATTTTAGATGAGCATGCAGATAGTAGTTATTTTCCTGTAATACGATTATATTCAGTAGATGTGCCAGCAGTATTAATCAAAATTCCAATACTACTACGATATGAAGTAACGCCTTTCATTTTTTTTACCTTGGATTTGCTTGCAATTTCCTATACTTGTTAATTATATATTAATTTCTATTCGAGTAAAACACTCCTTCACATATTCGGTATTCCGTGTTTCTAATACCTGTGATTAGATCGTTTCTTGCATTTTTACCTTTATTTTCAATTATCCACTACAAGCTTGTATCAGCTTTTATCACATTGCAATAGACGAATTAATTTACCAAGAGAAAATTATAAATCTGGTGTTAAACAAGAATTACACAAAGGTTTAAAACGCGTTTTCCATAAATTAGTTAATTTGAAAAATAAGTTGGATAGAAAAACAGAAATAGTCTAGATCTTTGGATTAAAAGCGGACTTTTTAAACTAGATGGCGGCAGTATAACTTTTATATTCTTATATGATGATCTCTATTTGCGAGTAATTCAGTACGTATTTGCACAACTTTGTGTTTTTTCATTAATTGTTTCAGAAACGAAAATGACAAATGAAAAAAACGAATGTATCTCTAAACGTATTTTAAGATGTTTTCTTTGCAACAGTAAACGTTTCGATATGGGTATCAGTATGTACTAGATGAAGAGCCTCTCTTCAATTTATTTCATTTTAATAAAAAAAAATTGCTTGAATCACTTTTTTAGTGAAAGATTAAATATAATCACAAACAACTTACTTCGTGTATTTGGACAAATGAAGACACTTGCGACAAATAAAGAAACAATGGTTTATATTTATCAATAAGCTTAGATTAAAAGAAGAGAAGCAATTGCAGGAAATGAAGAAATACAGAAACAGAAACAGTGCGTCTGTTTCAAACATAAAAGTATAAGTATAAGAAGATATTGAAAGCAAAAGTATGAGAGGATAAAATGTGGCAACGAATAGAGACTAAAAGAAAATTATTCAAAAATTAACGTGTTCATTTTATTAAAGTACTGAAAACTTCTAAAGCCAAGGCGACAAGAAGAATACAGAATATATTAACAAAGTATGAAAATGAATCGATGATCTAGAATAGCCATAAAAAATTAATGAAACGTAGAAGAATGAATCGAGAAACATACAGAACTTAATGTGTTCAAGTTACTTAAATCTGCAACTTAATGATGTTAAAATCTTGAATCACAAAAATGAACAGAAAAATACAGAACACAGGTGCAAAGCTGATAGTAAAAAGAGAGTAAGATACAATTTACATCAAAAAAATTGTTAGAAATTACACTAAATACATATAAGCTTAATGTTATGGGCATGTATATGAATATTAAAAAGACTGGCATAGCATTTGTAAAACCATAAACTAAAATGCATGATAGGAAAACTGATTTCGTGAAACAAAGATGTTAGTTGAACTAGTACAGGGGAAAAACATTTTGAGTATATATCTAACCGTAGAATAACATTTACAAAACGTACTGCAGAAATAAGAATAAAGCATCAGGAAAGCACAAAAGAGAAACATACCATATTATTAGCCAGAAAATAATAAACTTAAAAAAATAATCCTACTCATGAATCAAATCAATCCTATACTTGGTTTTCCATATAGCTATAGAATAATAGATAGGTGCGTCAATGCGTTGTAGTCATTAGAAAAATATGCCATAAATGTAGAAAAAACACGTTAAGTAGCAAGTGTTATACTCGTTTGTTTAATGAATGAATCTGCTCATTCTTTTTTACATTAACGTAACACTCATCTAATTAGAAGCGTTTTAAGAATATACTGACTGATTGTTTTGCTCATCTTTAGTCACCGTTGTTGTTCAGAATCTTAATTGGTGTTAAGTAATTGGTTAGTGGAAGAGATTTTCAACTGTATGGACTATGTGTAACATTATCGCTCTAGCCAATACTTACTTACCGCCTGATGGAAAGTTGTTACGATTTTCAATCAGTTACAAATATCCCAAGACCGATAAGAAAAATCCCATGTTTAACAAAGAGCACTGATGCTGCAAGCACTATTTGAATAACTACCGTTACAAAATAATAAACGAAGCGAAAAGAGAACGAAATATCAGAAGAAGAGATACAAGGATAACAAATAAATTTTAATAATCCAATCAAGGCTACAGCTCAAATAAAATTCAACAGGTACTTAGCTTCTATGCCAACAATGGTGAAAAACACGACTCCATCACTGATTTAATAGCACTCCTCTGAAGATATCTATTTATCTTCTTTTAATGGTGCTTACTATACAAAGTCGGTTTTAAACAGGCAATCTTATTCATACAGCTCTCGTACAATTGACAATTGTATTCTTTTATGGATCTACAAGTGTTTAACTTCTTGTTAATAATTCTATTAGGCACGTGTTTTACCGGTAATTATTGGTAGTACTTATGTTGTTATGGTACTACTTGGGTAATTTGTGATGCTTTTGTTGGTGTCGAGAGTTTTAGAAATAATGATGTCTGCTAGCGGTTAACGCCGATACTTTATGACTGGAATTATTAGTAATATTTTGCACTTGAGGATTATTTTTGTTTCAATTAATTACTGTCAAGTAGTTAAGTGCAGTGAAGAAGTAGATGAAAGTGAAGGTTAATGTATTGGGTTTGGCAATAGTCAATGAAAATTTTTGTTAAATCTGTGGCAAATTGAAAGAGAATATTAGTTAACTATGGCGAAGGCAGGAAATGAGTAGTTGAAAGTACAGAAGGTAGTAAAGAAGTTTCGATGTAAAAATATTGGTTGGAGTACAAGAAAACAAGAACAATAAGTTGCAAGTTTAGGAAGCAAAAGGTCAGGTCACTTTAAAATCAACAGAACTGTACAAGCGGAAAAAGAGCCAGATCAGGATCGGATATACAAAAGTATTAAGTTAATAGACGAAGTGAAGTGGTTAAGAGACGCAGAAATAGAAGACATTTCGTAAACAGAAAGAGGAAAAATAAGTTTTTTTAAAAACAACTTTTCATGCAAATTACCTGAGCAAGTTGGTTAACTTTAATTTAAAAATGCAAATTATCAGCGTTACATAAAATTTCGTATCCAAATTAATGTTTGGTTTTTGAAGTTTTCAAGAACAGAAGGTAGTAAGTTAGTTTTGAAGTAGAAACGTTACTTGCGGTAGAAGAAAACAGGATACACAATGAGTTGAAAAATTAGGAAGCAGAAGCATCTTTTTTACATACATCCAAGAGAAATATAGTGGCGGTAAAAAAGAGAGCAGTAAATTACCGGATCAAGACCGGAAAGAGAAAAACTTTGCGTCAGTAAAATAAGTGAAAATGTGAAGATGGAAATACAAAATGTGTAAAAGCGATAGAATATATTTCGTAAAACAGATATCGAGAAATAGATAAGATTTAATATAGATACTAAGGGCAGGGTAAAATGTTAGATTTAAAAATGAAGACGAAATAGAGAACAGAAGTCCAGAATAACAGGCATAGACAAGAAAAAATGTTGATTGGGAAATAGGCAGACGTAAAACATGGATATTGGAAGAACATAAAATGTCTCTTAAAACCTTTAGAAAGTCTGGGCGCACATATAAAGCGAATTATGATTTGACTGCCAAAGGCAATAAATGATCACGAGGTAAAGTAAAGGAAAAAAGGTATAATATGCTAAATAATGGCCCAATGCATGTAGAGAGCAAAGCTTCCTGGCCAAAAAAAAAATGAAAAATTAAATAGGCTATTAGTTAGCTAAAGTGAATATGGCGAAAATAACGCTGACGCAGAGTAAAATGATGCCTAAACAATGTCTTCGTGCTATAGAAGAAGAAAATTGCTGCAGGAAAGATGAAGATAAACAGTGCGCACAAAACTAGCCAGATTGTTAAGAAATATCAAAGCACGAAATCAAAAGGAACGGAATGATTGATTAGTTTTGAATTAATTTCATTGAACATGAGATAACACCAATAGTTCCTCATTAATTGTGCGGTACTGAAACCCATTCAATGTTGTGGCGGTATGCGCGTATTGTTATTCCAATTGCGGCCGATGGCTAAAAGCATCATCAGTCGTGTTAGAAAAGGCGTACCACAACGAGCAGTAACTAGAGGTCATACGTCAAACTGGAACCCGGTACTGGGTGCCCGCAGAACCCGATCTGGTCTAGCGACGGGCCAGGAAGTGGGTGGTACCGTGGCGTAACTGCTTATTGCCCTTTGGGTACTACTGATCTATGCCGTCGTAATCAAAGTTTCGATGAACGGTTCTAGAGAGTACCCAGGCAAATTCACCTTTAGGTTCTCTTCTAAAATCTGTTTTAATTGAATCAAAAAATATAGGGAGAAAGACAAATTCCCAAGAGAATTCAAAACTGCAAGACAAACAATAAAAGTTCTTTAACTGATATATTTTTAATTGAAATGGCAGGATAATTTTCATAACATTCTGCAGCTCATTTTGTGCTTGACCGGAGAGTAGAGTGACCATGTAGATGAACAGTCTTGCGATCGGCTGACTTTAAATAAACCCAACGCAAATAAGCAGTTGGAAAAGAAACATTTTCTATAAAGCTATAAACTACCTGAGCAAATCGGTTAACTGTTACTTGGATGAGAAAATTATAATCGTTGCATAAAGGTGACATCAAGTTACCAACGCAAATGAGAGTGGATGTTTATTTTTGTAGCTCTTGCAGATTTAGCTGATTAAATATCGAAGTCAGTTTTAAGAAAATAACTAGAATTTGGAAATTGTCATAAACGAACAAATTTGATAAATATGATTTGAAATAAGTAAAAGCGATACTCATAATAGGACTGATAACAATGAGATGACTTTAGTGGTGGCAAAAAACGCATGAATGTTCAAAGAATAAGATGCATGAAAATGAAACGCTGAAGATAGGAGAAGGAAATTGCCTGATCAGGCTTCAAAAGAAAGAGAACATAGATAAATCGAAAGAAATGAGCAAATAATGGATATAGATGAAGAACTAGAATTCATTTGATAAACTGAAGAAAAATATTTTATAAGGGTAATGAAGAATTAATAGAGATAAAAGTAATTGTAAGGAAGCAAGAACTTTTTCTATGACACTAACTGAACAACTTCAATATGCAAATTATCATCGTTACATAAAATTTCCCATCTAAATGAATGGTTCATTTTTCAGCTTTTCGAAATAAGATTAAATATTAGCCATCACTAGCAAGTCCAGATATGTTAATTCGTGCTGGAAACATCTGAATCTATAGATCCATCTAATGCTAAACCCCACTCGTATTTTAATCGAGTAATTAAAAAAAACTAAATACTTGTATGACTTGAAACCATTGTAGGCTCAATATTCATGCAACAAAGCCAAAACATTTGATTAATGAATATCAGTGTATGACCTACTTTTTTCTGCCCATACAGTGAAATTCAGAACAATACGAGTATTTTATTAAACAGATTTAGTAGTCGGGAGTAGGCCAATTACCAGCAGATATTTCATAATCCTTCTTGCTGAATTAATGGTTGCATGGACAGGTACATCAGCGCTTTATAAACAACATCAATAATGAAAACTATTGTACTCGTTTTCATTCACATAATGAGATATTTTTCAGCTCTATTATTTAGGAGTTATCAGGTGTACTACTTAAAAATTATCGGTAGCTTCTATAAACGCTTGTTTGCTATTCAAAAATTTTCCTTTTGTTTAATTGCTTATTTCACCAAAAACATCGTTAATATGTTGGAAAGATCTCTCTTCTTCGCTAAATGGCTTTACGTTCTGAAGCGTAGAAATGGCTAATTTATATCAACACAATTTCTCCACATTCTCATTAAATGTTGCACTAGATGAAATGGCCGATTGAATCTTCTACAATCTAAGGAGTAAAAATCCAAAAAATTTCCATTATAGCCCATAAAATCCGATCAATTCAGTTAGGAAGTAAATAATCGATCCAAAACGCCTTATTAGGCTCAACAAATGCACAGCGAACGATTTACTTAATTAAAAGTACTAAAGTAATGAAACATGAGGAGCGTTTTTCCAGAATGTAATTGACAATTTATAGGCTGCATGTATACAATTGGATCTGAGAAATTCTAGTATCGGTTGCGAGATAATTGCCACTGATTTTGTTTGGTAAATTTGAAGAAATTATGCAAATTAATAAAGTCTTTAATGGTGGTCCAAGTACATAACAATGTGGAAAAACTTTTGTATACGCATAGAATTCGTTAACGTAACTGTATCATCATCAAAGAATATCAACTTGTATAGTATTTGAAGATTTTGAAACCCAGATTACAGACTTCCGCCCAACCCTATCGAGATGTATGTAACAGGCCGCCGCCGATAACATAAAGTAAACGGTCCATTTGCAAAGGTTTTACTTATTTTAGCAAATCGATTTATTAAAAATTACTTTCCACTTATTTTACGCTTGATCGAATCACTTTCATCTTACCTGCAGCCTTTTTGCGTGTCTACAATTCATCTTTTTTGTGTTTTCAGTCGTCTTGTGCTATTGCAAGTTCTATGAAGTCAACCGCGATGGAACAAAATTCCTTTATTGCATATTTTGTTCAGATTGCATTATAGTCGTTTTTTTCTGCTCTATGGAAGCAGGAAGATTTGCAACGACAGGAGAAAGTTGGCAAAAACCATATAAATGTAGGAATGTTGGTATAATTTCCGTGCCAATTAAGAGCAAAATAAGATGACCAAAACCTAATTGTAGCATTTGCCTATTTAATTGATGCAGGTGTCTGTCAATTATTTGTTTTGCAGATGGAAAGTGATTCTTCTGATGGAAAGTGATAGTGTTTGTGGTTACATATTTTTATTTCTGATCTACTTTTTGTTTAATAAGTTTTTGTCGCTCGAGATTATGCCAAGATTTTTCGTTTCTACTGTTTTGGTATTTTGGTTCAATTGTATAAAACGCTTTCACATTTTATTCTTTGTAATATATGGTTCTCTGACGATAACGTCCAATTTCCGGTGAGATTTCGATAAGAACCAATTTTAATTAAAATTACAATTAAAATTGTAATCGGCAAACTCAACTGAGTACGTACATTGGCAGATTAGTATTAAAGGAAATTGGAATTATAATGTAGATGGAAATTATTATTTATGAAGTTGGGCTAATAAATTTATATTTGTATAAACACTTGCTGGAAAATTAGCTTCAAAGAGATCTTACCGCAGTACATTGCTTTTCAAATTATAATGCACAAGGAAGTAACAGCTTGATTCATTTGACCGTCATTGGTCCAATAGCCAAATTTGCGTAACGTATTTAATTAAAAGTGGATTAAATTTAAGTTCAACAATCAATTGGTTTCTTATTTGTAAATTTGACCAAGTTGCTCAATTCTTCAATTCTCGTTTATTGCAACTTAAAATTTAGGTAATTTTCGTCCTTGTTTCAAGCAATTCAATAAATGAATCTAATTTAAATCGCTGTAAGACACCAGTTTTTAGTGCAAATCGACGAACTTTGATATAAATTTGAAAAGGAATGTTTAAAATTTCTTGAAATTACTGTAAATTTGCAGCTTCAAAGGGCAAATTGCTTTAATTAACTAGTTTAGTGCAATCTCGAAACACTTAACATTGCAAATTTCCTGGTCAAAGGTCTAGCGTGGAATGCAGCAGAAGTCAATAGTTTTGTAATTGAGACGGCTGCGCCCAATAAATCAGTAAAACCAAATTAATTGAATAATTGACGATATGTTTAATTTTCGAATAATATCGATATAGGCGAGAATGAAAATTACGGTTGAGTTGTTGGGTTATCGTGCGATCACACCAATGAAAAGTAGGTTAATTAAAGCATTATTTTATATTGGAATGCGCAAAAAGCATCAGTAAGCATTTCGGCGAATTTAAGTATCATTAGTCAAGTGTATCGACTATCAGAAAATAATTATAGTAAATTAGTTTTGCGTAAAAGATCACTTATCGCCGTAATTACACTTTTGAAGCGAGGAGTCTTGCTTTATGTTGCGGAGACAAAAACCATTTCTGTTTCAATTATTTCGTCAAAATAAAAAAAAATTAATTAAAAAAATCTTCCACTGGAATGTATGTGAAAATTTCCATTTTAGTGGCTACTTAGCATTTTGGATGATACCATCCGAAAAGCATTCCAATAAAGTACTCGAATTGCTTAAGAACAATCGCCCCTGTAAAATCGTACAGAAATACGTTGTTTAACTTAAAGTAGGTGTTTTGGCATTTACCTTAAAAGGGAAGTACTAAAAATAGACCGTGCATACAAGGCTAATGAAATGTCACAAAAATTAACCGGTATTCTTCGTTTGGTAAAGATGATTTAGGTCATTAAAAAAGACACAATTGGTGAGAGCCTCGAGAGCATTTTGACCAATTTATACGCCGCGCTCATCGAATAGTGTAAGTCCTTGAAAATAAAGTTTAATCATTCAGTACTAAACTAACCGATTTTCTTTCGAACACGTTTTTATGCTCGAGGCAATTCAAACTATCACAATAATTCGTTATGGAACAACGCAGCAGAAAGGTTCTTGGCGCATGTGGAATAATCGATAAAAGAACCAAATTTTGAAACCCTATCACAGTCGGTAAGTCTACGTTAATCATGTATTACCCCCATTGTTGTTGTTGTTGCTATCCTCGTCGTCCTGCTTCTTCACGTCTTCACTTTTCATTGTGACGTCTTCGTCTTTGTGCGACACATCCGAACTTGTCGAGGACCTGGATGAATAGTTGTCTTTATCCGAAAAATATGACGAGTCCCTTTTCATTTCCTCGGAAGGAATTATGGATTTTTCCGTCTCGTGGGTTTTGCTAGACTCGAAAAGTTTGGAGGGTAAGGACAGGGGAAAGTTGGGCAAGTTTCCGCCAGGCTTTAAATGCTGGAGAAGTCTTCCATCGGTAACCTTCCCCATAAACGACCGGATTTCTTCGAAATATGACTCCTCGCTCATATTTCTGCTGAAGTTCCTTCGCTGAAGATTCCTCTCGTCCAAAATAGTTGGCCCATCAGCTTCGTGCTTTTTCAGGTGACGATCCAAATTTGTCTGCTGTCCAAAACACCTCTCACATAACGGACACTTGAATGGCTTTTCCTTATTATGTATATTCCTCACATGCCTCTGTAGGTTACTGGATATACTAAAGCTCCTTTCGCAGTATCTACATTTGTATGGTTGTTCTCCAGTGTGCGTTCGTAAGTGTCTCGTTAAATTCGCGCTTCGAGGAAACACTTTTCCACAAAACTTACAAGCATATCGGTCTTTTGGTTTTCCGCTAGCTGGGTCAAACACTTTCGGCGTGGACGGTGCATTTGGAGCATTTCTTAACATATCAAAAGGAACATTATTTACAGGAGGACTAAGTATGTTTGGACTTAGAAACGGGTATCGTTGTGGATAACCAGATGATGGTGCATAAGGTAACGATAATCTAGGCACTTTGTCTCCGCCCTGAGCTCGATACATCGCTTCAAGCATCATAGGATGGATGGGCTGAGGTGGAAATAACATGCCAGGGTATGCGGGCAGTTGCGGCGAAAACGGAGGCTTAGGAATATTAGGTGTAGGTGGCGAGGAACGGTCTTCAACTATAACTTCCTCTTTTTCGCTTGATGTGCTCGGCGTTGGCGATATGATGTTTCGGTTTTCATCTTCAACCTGCAACCAAGGAACCGGCAATGTAGCTATCAATTCATGTTTTAACGGAATTGGGCAATTTACCTGCCGCCTCATTATTATTAAGCTGAGCTTTTTATGTTCCACCCTTAAATCAAGGGGCTGTTCTTCACCCTGGTGCTCATTGGGTCGCCCTGCCGGACTCATGTGTGGACCGGGCGATGATCTGCTGGTGTTTCTACTGAGATCAAATGGTGCCTCTTCAGGTGGTGGCACCCTCACCTGCAAGAAAAATAGTTAGTTGTAAACATACAATACATTTCGAAATATTTACTGTTGAATTCACGTGTGGAATTCGGTTTGTTCTGTTTCGCGTCTTTTTTATTAATGTGCTTTAATTGAGTTTTATTTGCTCATTTCGATTATCGACAAAAGTGTGGAAAATAGGATCGCCTGAACATACATTGTCGCGCATATATGGATAGGAAACTTTTCTTAATTGTGACTCAATATATATTCCTTGTGGATTAAAACGTTTTTTTTTTCTGAAGGAATCAAACGTTCTAGAGTTTAATAGTTTTTAATAAGTTGAGTATAAAAATCTCACTTAAATACAGCGTTACCAATCTTTCGCTTTTCTTAGGTCTCAACACCATGTGAAATCTTCTGTTTATAGTAAACTTCTAATTTTGTACTCTCTTTGCCACTGTATGTTTTTGAGGATTTTTGGGCCTTGCCTTCATCGCGCCACTGAATAAATTGCTTCACTATTCTATATAAGAAGGGATCTCAAATATTGAAAAAACAGGATAAAGAATTTGGCTTGAAGATTCAACTTAAGTGATAAATTGGGCATATCTGAAAGGAAGAGCTTCTTGCAGTCTTCACTCAGTGATCGGTTTAGGCATTGTAAAAAAGCGGATGTATTAAATGGTTTGAATATTCATCGATCGAGTTCAGTTTTTGTCATTTGTTGCGCTATTATTCGGTTAGTACATTTTTGATGGTGATTGAATTGTTATGCAAAATCGCTTACCGATAATGGATAAACGGCTGCCTGTTTAGGTGATGAATGGCCGCTTTGTGCCACCAGCATTTTCCTTGGTGATGAATCCTTCTCTCTCATGATGGTAGGTGGCGGAAGGAGGTAAGGACGGCAACGAGGTAGCCAGGCAGGGTGCAAAAAGCTAAGAGCCGCGTCCGCCGTTGACATCGGGGGACCGCCCAAGAACCTCAGAAACTGCAAAAAAATGGCTCATTACTATACAAGTCAGCGCAGTGGAAGGAAAGTTTTTTCATTCATCTCGCACTTATTAATCTCATCTTCCTCTAATGAAATTTTGTCTAATAAATTACACACATTCTCATGCACTTTAGGTCTTAACGATCCACCTAATGATGATGACAATAACGTCTTGCCAAAACAAAAAAAACGAACAAAACCGTATCGCTAATGATGTGACTTTATTATCTAGTTAGGCAGCATAAACAACCTTAATACTCACGCTTTATATGTGAGTGAATATGACAAAAACTCAAAGTGTATTTCAAAAGCATATTAAGAAGTCATTAACAGTGTCAGGTAGTTTCGAATCATCCGTTATGCCCATTTATAACACCATCCCGTCTTTTTTGACAGGAATGATTTATTAACTGCTGCTGGAATGAGTGTCAGGAATTTTATAATCAGATCAGCTAATTAAAATTGTTTTCAGTTTCATTGTAATATAAAATCCCGAAAGAGCTATGTGGGGATCAATGACAATTTAACGGCTTTAAAACATTTATTAGTACTAAACCATTAAGGGGCATGAAGCATTTAAAACATTGTCATCTTCCCGGAATATAATTTTGCATACTTTTTCAGTAATTATGCATGTACTTAACTAAGACCGCAAGTAAGCTCCATATCTCTCTAAACAAGGAAATTAATCTGCCAATAAAAATCGGAAACGAGAACTAGAAATAGTTGTCTGAAAGTGTTGTACGACTGTCAAGAATACTAGCCTACGTAATTATTTATTCTAAAGCGAAGATTTGTATCTGTGGTGTAAAATGCTCGACAAAGAAGTAAAACTGGATTGTAGACATGGTATTCGTGTCTACTGAATTAAATTCTAAGTAAATTTCTACTTCCTTATGTTCAAATTAAAAGGAAAAACTCTACCGGAGCAGTAATCAAATACGTCCAGCACGCGCGATAGGTGATTTATGTAAGTGAAGGCGAACGAATAAAGAATATATTGCTTGCAGGCAAATTTATTTAATTTATAAACAAAGACTAATGGCGCAAATAAATAATTTCGTAAATTCAAGCACTCCTTCAGAAATTCACAATTCCTAAGCTCATGCAAACAAGGGGCTGCAATTTTAAGATGCTTGTCGAAGAAATACTAAAGAAAAATTGCATCAAAATGCGATTAAATCGAGCCGCCCACTGATTCTCTGCAATTTCGTAAACCAATACTTAAAAGTAAAATTAGTTATTCTTTTAAAATTCATAACTCACAAAACTGGTTCAACAAAAAATGTGAAATTGTAAACCGCTGGTTAAATTACTGTAGCATTCAATTCAGGCATTCGATGGACACTTCAGGGGTTTGTTCAAAAATCCATAACTTCCAAATTCGTAAACGTAAAGGGCTGACATTTTAGACCTTGGTAGATGAAGGTTTGGGTAATAAGTGCACAAAGTTGCAATTAATTCAAGTAGCTCATTGACTTTCTGGGATTTTTTAAATCAATGGCTAAAAGTATATTTATGTAAATTTAGGCATTCTTCGAAAATTTTGAATTTTCAAACTTGTTCAAAAAAAGGGACTGCATTTTGAGATGTAAGTAGAATATATCCTAGGCGAAAAGTGTGTACAGTTGCAACTAATTCCAATAATCAACTGATTTTTAAGAATTTCCTAAACCGCTGGTTAAATTAATGTTTTAATCAATTCAGCCATTCGTTCAAAAATTTTAAACTCTAAACAAAGGACTGAAATTCTTGATGTTGGTCAGAAAAACCTTCCTCACAAGTGCACAGATTTGCAATTTCAGGAAACTCACCGATTTTCTGGAAGGTTTTAAACCGCTGGTTAAATTAGTGTTTCATTCAAGTTAGGCATTCGTTAAAAAATTCATAATTAACAAACTCGTAAAACTAGAATCTTGAAATTTTATACTTTAGTAGCAGATGCCCCAACTGACAAAAGGGCCAAGTCCAAATAAATTCCATGGTTCCACAGTTTTTTTGCTGATTTTAACGCTGATTAAGTTATTATTTAACCACTGGTTAAAAGACTGTTCCATTGAATTCAGGCACTCTTTTAACAATTCATAATTCTTGAACTTACGCAAATAAAGAGCCTGAACGTTTTATTCTTGGTTGAGGAAGCCCTAAAGAAATAGTGCGCATACCTGCAATTAACTCACTGATTTTCTAGAGTTTTCATACGGTTCGTTAAAGTGACGATTCAATAAATATATACATTTCCATAAAAATCGAATAATTCCCAAAATCAGGATTGAAGTTTAAATAACCCGATGTGGCATGTGCATAAAATTCCGATGATTTCATATAACCACCTGATTTTCTGGAATTACTTTAATCAATGGTGAAAAGTAATGTTTCATTGTAAGTAATTTCAGACCTTGCTTAAAAAAGTCATAACTCTTAAACTTTTCCAAAAAAGACTCAAATTTTAGATATTAGTAGCGGAAACTCCAGCTGACAAATGTGCCGATTTGAAATTAGTTCAGACAGGCCACTGATTTTCTTAGAATTTTTTTATCCGCTGGTTAAAATAATGTTCCATTTAATTCACATTCCTTCCAAAATGATTAATGCTCAAACTTATGGAAATAAGATCTGAACGTTTTGTTATTAGTAGTAGAAACCCTAGGAGAAAAGTGCACAAAGCTGTCTTACATTCAAAGAACTCACTGATTTTCTAGATTTTGTTAAATCGTTGGTTAAAGTTGGTTAAATCGTTGGAATCATTTGAACTAACTAGACTCTAACGGTATAAATTCATAGCTCCGGAATTTATGCAAACTGCCGATACTTAATACGCTAGTTGGGGAAATTTCATGTAATAAGTGCGAAGTATTGAAATTA
Organism: Dendroctonus ponderosae; assembly: GCF_020466585.1. NCBI lineage: Eukaryota > Metazoa > Arthropoda > Insecta > Coleoptera > Curculionidae > Dendroctonus > Dendroctonus ponderosae. Next base: position 2,328,904 of record NW_026018165.1, read on the forward strand.
GTTCAGGGAACCCATTGATTTTCTAGATTTTTTTTAACCGCTGGTTAAAGTTATGTTTCAATACATTCAAGCCGTAGTTCAAGAACTTACTGCTCCTAAACTCCTATAAATCGACTTGGTAGTGACGCGTTGTGTACAGACCAAATTAGTAAAGCAAGAAAATCATTTTCCTAAATTTTTTGGTAAATGTTTATCATTCAAGCATCCAAAGACCATATTTGATTTGAAATTTCTCCTTAAAGTTCTCATGAGAACCAATGATTTCATCGAAGATTATAAGTCAAATTGATCGAGTTCAGATGTCGATAATAAATGTGTATGCTAAATAAGAGAAAATGGCTAAGTGGAATTTCCATATTTAAATATTATACTAATGAAAACAGCAATATTGATTACTGATAATTGGATTAGCGGATAGCATCTGTTCTTTGCAAACTAGATTTTTATGCTGATGGGGGCAAACTCTTGCTTCAGTTCTCATCACGCATTGAAAACAATGCGATGTAAATATTGTAATAATAGCACAAAAATTATCGAAGAGCGATATGCAAAAAGCTAATAACAACGGTAGAAAATCGCATTGGTAACTTTCGTTCCTATAACATTTACAAAAAGGCACTTGCAATGATAGCTGGTAATGGAATGAATCAATTCAGTGTTTCTACTAAATCTATATTAGCTAATGGTATAACTAGACTACCTAGCACAGAAAATCACTTCCCACATGGTAAAAATTGACGTGGACCACACGTCGAAGCGCTCCATTGTTAGGTTTCCTTTTAAATTTGCATTTGATTTTAGTAAGAGCGGCATTTTCACCATTGTTTCCAACAGATCCCACGTTAAATTTGGTGTATATGGAAGAATATAATTGGACAAAAGGTACGCTGAAAATAGATTTTTTTTACCTATGAAGCATATATGGATGACTTTGATGCATGCTATGCCAAACTGTGAATGGGAATCTTTCTTTCTAATGCTTTCTCTGGTATTTTGCTCAATTAAAAACTTTCCTAGAAATGCAGATGAGAAAAAACACGCGAAATAGTTAGGATGAATCAAGCATGGCAAAATCAAGTGCACATATCAGTAATAATTAAGAGGCAAGTGTTCGCGTTCCTGGAGAGAAAGGCAAAATTAGCGTTCAAAGATGCCGCAATTCTTTCATTAAGCAACCAGTTTTCTATCTGCAATTTTCAAGTAAAGTTTAAAACGCTTCTTTGAGAGTAAAACATTCGCAATTCTCCTCAGCTAGAGTGAAACCCATGCGTCCCCTGGGCAAAACCATTGTGAATTATAAACGCCCTACAACGAGCAATCTTTTTCTAGTGTCTTCCAACACCATTTGTGTCTTTTCTTTATAATCTTGATTCGCCGACGACACAAAACATTCTACTGTCACGTAAACATGCCGTTTTCAGTCGTTTTCTTAGACAACACCTCCTGTTCTTATCGGGCGCATTACGGTCTGAAAATGTCACGTACGTCCGAGATACGTCCACCCATTTGGTTTATGGACATTCTATTGCCCGCCAACTGGAAGAGGAAGAAGATAGGAAAATGAATTACGCATCCTAGAATCTAGAATATTTGTACCAAGACAGTTACAAGATAGCACAAGAATTTACATTCAGCTAGTTCTTCGAGGGTTTTAAACATTTCCTATTGTTCCTGGTAGTCTCGTAAATCTTCCCACTCTCTTCGCATTAATGTGGAAGTAATTTTATTGGTTTCGAATTCTGTTACATGGTATCCTTATGAACCACGCTTTTTCATATTGGCAAAAGTCCTTTTAATTTCTGCATAAATTAATAGCGATTTCCTACATTTCTTCTCAAATAAATAATGTCAATCTCTGTGCCAATTTTTAAGTATACTTTACTTAATAGCTTCATTTGTTGCTTAAAAGGGAATAGAAAGTGGACCAAAAGAACATTAAGTGGAAGCAATAAAAATATAACACTGACCATGATCAAGCTAAATAAAATAAAACAATTTGAAAAGACGCAATGATCTTCTTTTGATTATTTCTCTATATTATTTACTTACTCAATTTACTAAGCATCGAACTCTGATAGTTCGAAGTAGATTTATGGCTTGCCAGAAATAGCATAAATGCATACCAAGTGGTGGATAAAGGTAGCCTTTCATTAACGGGTTTTGTTACTCATTTACATTTCCGCGCTCTAATCATAATTTTTTATCGAATCTTTCTTTCTTAGTTCAAAGATTTTGCAACATTCACTCCGCGTTCAAAAATTATCCGCACTTTATTCTCATTATGTTTGATGGAGTTAAATAATCAGGATTAAAATTATTAGGAAGCAAAAGATGCAGCTTAAAATCAAGTAAATTGACTTAATTATTGGGTGAGTAACAAACATGGTAAAATGACTATTACTTTTCTAAATGTACATACATCTGAGCTCATACTATGAATATTCAATTGGAAACGGTTTTCAGTAAACTATATGAATGATGAAGGTGCTTTACTCACTCCCGTTAATTTACATATCGGAATATTTTCAACAGTGGGATGTCTTAATATAGGTATCTGAACTATCAAACTTATTACCATATTCAGAAGCTTAATTTTGTTATTTGGCTTCCGTATACATAAACTGATAATTTATATTGGATCGGCTTAGCTAAATAAATGGGTTTGTTTAATAATAACGTTGATTTGCATTTTCTGAAGATGGAGAATCAATTTGTAGGTAGATGGCGGCGCCTCTTGGTTGTTAATTTCAAAATTTACGTGATTAGAATTAAATTTAGAAATCGACAACAAACATCTGCTATTATGTTATAACGTAAGGATTGCAAATACACATACTTAGAAAGACTATAACAAGAACCCACATTCCATATTTAAGCTCTATTAAAATTCGCAACCATTAAGCAATAAATTCGCACGAATTTTCTAAATGCCCTAAGCTTATTGGCATCTATGGCATATTAAAATCCATAAAAAGCACGATTTCTTCAACAGTTATTGGTGTTCGATTTATCAGAGTTTTCGATCTGATTCTAAATTGTCATTTAACGTGTTCTCCACGAGATCGGTCTCGATGGCAATACGCGAGGAAAAACGAACATATGAGAATACCGATGAATAGTTTGAAATTTTTCATTCATTAACTCAGATAACTGAATTGGAGAGTCCTATATTTGGTAAAAATATTCTCATTGATTGCTATTGATTGCGACCAGATCAGTTGCTGCGATCGGTATTTATTTTATTTTATTGGCCTTTATCTAGATATTGATCTTTATGATTTGTGATTAGCGAATGAAAAAGGAAGTTAGTTACAACTAAGGGATCCTTTCCTCATTTCTTTACGGCTACAAGCAGAATATTCTCAGTAAATTGACGATTTGAAACACTAAGGAGAATGAAAGAATTTTGCCCAGAACAGAATTTTGACAAAGCGAAAAAATCTAATAATTTATTTGATTCGATTTCGTGTTGTTTTTATACCATTCCCTGAATAATTCGGCTTCAAATGTTGAAATTTATTTTAGAAATTTTCAAAACCAAAAAAAATTGGTTTGTACTTCGAACCGTTTGATTGAATATTGATACCGAACAGATTGGGATGGTGATATAAAAAATACAAAGTTTTAAGAATCATTGAACTAAACTGCTCAGGGAAATAAATGTTACAGAGGCAAATTTACCCTAATTTTGGAACAGAATTAATTCTGATTGCTGTGAGCAATTTGATTGCTGTTTGAAGCGTTATATAGAACAATTGGTTTTCTCTCAGTGCCTAGGTTTTTGCAAGAAATTAGTGTTTTAAAAAAAGAAAATAAAATAATGCAAACTTGCTGAAGTGTGATGTTTATAGATTTCAACAGCAATGGCATAAAAACCTTGAATCTCGACACGGTTTTAGAATTTTTTTTCGCCTTTGTTGCAATTCCAGGCTGATAAAAAATCTATTTTTTGGTTTGGTTGTTATAACATTTTTCTTCTTGGGCCGATCTTTAAAATATAAAGCTCGTGTTGAAGCTAAACTTTCATAGAAGATAAAAATTCAGTATTCAGGGTTGCATTAAAAGTAACGCAAAACGAAACTGCACCCGAAGTTTGGGATTCGGGCAGACTAACATTTTAAGTGAACGTCATTTTCGGACAATTCGTTTACTAATGCAACCCAGTCTACAGCCTTTTTGTCTAAAGTCGACAATGAAGTTTTAGCTTCAACATGAACTCGATATCTTCAAATTCGGTCCAATATGAAAAATGTAATTAGAGCCAGACCAAAAAGTAGTTGCTTTTTAGAGCTCACCCTGCTGGTAAAAAATATGCTTAAAAAATTACAAATAGAAGTAGAAAAGGTCTCAAACAGAAATAAAATCGTTCACAGCAGTCAAAAGTTATCTAAGACCAAATTTACGGCAAATTTGGCCAATGTAGCTTTAAGAAAAATATTGTAGGTATTCAGGAAAATACCAAATTCATCATACTTGCTTCGATAATTATAATTTATTCTCCTCAGTTTTCGTTTAAAGGTTTCTATTTTTTGAGCCTGTTGATACTTTACGATTTCAAAACGTACTCCAAAAAGTTATACATTGGAAAACCATAAACGAAATACCAACACTTTACTTCTTTTCGTACGACTTTGATTGTGAATGAAATATGCAATCAAGCAAAACCAATTGAATTTTCACGTTTATTCATTTCTGTAATCACTAAAAAATTACTCTTTTTTGTTAACAATTTGCTGCGATTTACCGCGCGAAACCCGTGTGCTGCTCCTTTAAAAATCGCCTGGTAGTAAATGGTTGGAACTTAAAGTGTCGATCTACAACAAAAATACATTTTATCGTCTTGAAACAATTGCGACATCGTAAATAAAAATCAACAGCCGTCAAAGTAGATTTATGGTAACTTTTGGAGGAACCTTCGTAACGAGAACCTGGCACGCGATCGACTGAATTGGCAATGATGTTATTATACGAACCGTAGAACAGTTTCTGTATCTCTTGTAATTATTGACTTTCATTGCTTTGGGGCTTTTAGCCATAAGCTTTACGGAACAAACGAACCGATTAGAGAAACGATTTTTAAGGCAGTGGTGCAGATCAAGGTTTTTCTGCATATTGATCCTGATTAGGTCAGGTATTTATTCATGGTACTAGTGAAAATGGTTAAACCCAAAACTGAGCCAATTATCGCACTGGAGAAATTGTCGAAAGCTTTAACGAAGCTTTCAACTCACAATGCTTTTTATTTGGTTTGAACGAAACTAAAACGTGCATCAAATATTTTTGGGGCATCTGATTTAATTAAAGTGAAATTGAATAGCTAGTAGGAAAATGTAATAATAACTTCATGTACGCCATTGCTCAGCTGGAATTTCGGTTAGGTGGGCTGTCGCAATGGTAAGTAAATTAGTCTAAATGTTAGTAATCAAAGGCACGATGAACAGGCAATCAGCTGGTGTTTGGATACTGTTATTTTGCCTTCGAGCCCTGTCAGATGAGGATATGAACACGTATTGCATTCGATCGAATTCACGAGCGAAATTCTGAAAAGCCTGCAGCTCCAGGGACGATAATATTAAATTTCGCCATTGCTTTTATCGGTATAATAACATTCCTCCTCCTAGTAGCTTAAATTTGCTTAAAAATTGTTCGCTTTGTTCACTCATGCAGTGGAGTCTACGTATTAACAAATGTTTAAGTAGCAAACCTCTTAAGTAACCGCTATATCGCAATTTAAAAAAATTAAACGTAAAATCTTAGGATAGAGGGATTATTATAAACTCATTAGCAGGAATAACATGCAGTACGCCTGGGGTGTCTAAAGACTTTATATCCTCGAATCGAGAATTCACTTTAATCTCAAATCGTACCACACAAATATAGTAATAAACACGCATTGAAATCGAACAATTATTTCTTGCATATGGAGGTATGGAATTATGTGCCCGACAATATTTTACAAAAGAGCGAATGGAGGTTTTAAAAAGTGAAACAACACACACAAATGTGGTTTGATTTAATTTTTATTGTACCTTAATGCGATGCTTAATGTGTGATGTGTGAGACAAGAAAATTTAAAAAAAATAGAAAAATATTACTTAGTAATAACTACCCAAAAAATATTTCTGAACCAATATTAAACCGAAGAATTAACAAAATTTACAACTCAACTAAATATAACAATAATGAGGAACAAGGAAACAATACATACATATCACCAAACAATACATATATATCACTACCATATATGCCAGAAATCAATAGGAAAATTTCAAAACTACTAAAGCCACACAACATTATAATTGCGGAAAAAACAAAAAACAACTTATCAGCTGAATGTTTCCCAAAACTAAAGCCAAAAACTGACAAAATGGATATACCAAATACTGTATATAGAGTGAATTGTTTAGAATGTGATAATACATATATAGGACAAACTAAACAATATTTAAAAAAGAGAATGTACGAACACAAATACAGTCTGAGAAATACTAGTGAAAATAAAACAGCATTAACACAACATGCACACCAAATGTTACATAATTTTGATTTTGACAACGGAGATATATTAATTAGGGAAACAAATGATCATAAAAGAAGAATCCAAGAAATGATACAAATTAAAAATCATGCAAAAACAGTAAACTTCAGATCAGATACCGACAACCTTAGCAACATTTACCAAACCCTAATAAAGCCATAAGTATGGAACACCCGGTACACTAGTGAAAAATGAAAACTATTTCTGCTTATCTCAATACATGCATACCACTCTCCCAAATGTAGATAATAATACAGACAAACTCAAGCTTTAAAGAAGGCAAAGACCTAAGAAGACGTTAATTTTTACCAATCATGAGCTAAGTTTTTCCGATGTTTTGCTCTCCAGAAAGGAATAATTTTTCCCTCAAAAACTGATAAATGTTTTAAACACTTTGTAAATTATAAATTTTATACAACATGTTTTAATTGTGAATTGGCGTTTGTGGTTTGTGTAAAATTTTAAATCTGATGATGGCGCTGTTGTCTCGCCGAAACGTAATGAAATAAACGATGTTTCAAAATTTTTACTTTACACTTTGACTGAAACCCAGGAAAGATAGGAATATCATAACAAGTACACGCAGTCAGGAAAATAAATCATGATATAAGTAATGCAAATAAAACATAATTGTTTCTGCTCTCGAATAATTCAAGTCTATTGCAGTTTGAGTATTAAGGCGTGCATTTTAGCCTATTAACATTCTCCATTACCGAAATCATTAATAACTGCTTAACAATATAAATAGCAACCATACCAATGTGATTTAAAAAGTCCCCAGGCAGGAATTTTTATTTGTTGCAATGCGCCGAAAAAGTTCAACTGTCATTTTATCTTTCCAATGTTCTTTACTCTTTCATCTTAATTAAGGATGGCCGCCTGAAATAATTGAGCGTTCTGAAGCCGGTGTCTTACCAGCAAATTTCCCATTAATATTCCATTCTTCAATCTCTTTGCCATAAAATCATTCCATTAGGCCATAACGCGATTCGAGTAGCTCGTTTCGGTAGTACCTTTACCGACAACTTTTTCGGTTGTGGCTAATGTTTTCCTTCCCCGAAACTTGAACCGTTTGGTAGACGAATTCCCGAATGTCAATTAACTATTTCTCGGAGAACGCGGTGCGTATGTACCGAAATCTGTCATAAAATCTGCATAGAATCGTCGTTACTTCTTCGGGTAATGTTCGAACTACCGATAGTAAAAAAGCGAAGAACATCAGCTGAATCGGTAATGTGCGAGGCATTTAAATGCCGAATTTGTTGCTTCTTTGAACGCAAAAACCAGTCGCAAGGGTTTTCTGAAAAATACGTAAAATCGTCAGTTTTATGGGCTTGTTTTTATCGGTCAGCCAATGTTATTTCTATTAGTTTTATGTGCTGTTTGCCTTGGCATCTTAGGAGGTTCTCAGAACTAACCGAGCTGCCCGAAAATTTGGGGTACCACGCTTTATGTTTGTATCCATTCACGCACAATGGAAAAACACTATCGGAAAAAGAAAATTTAAAACTTACTAAACTTTTTTAATTAAAATGATTAGTTGTTCGATGGACCCATAACATTGACAACTCCATCATCTGCAAAACTAAGATCTCGAAAAACTCTAACGAACTCCAGCATTCAAATATTTACTTGATCGTTTCCAACATACAATTAATCCGGATACAATTTAACTTTATAAAAATTGGTGCATACATCTGACTTTCAAAAGTAAAGCTCTGTTCTGTCTTTTAGTCGTGTTCTGTGGTGTTCTAAAATTTTGTGTGCAATGTATGGCTCGGTTTCGTATATGTAAATCTGATATAAATGAGGTTAAATGCAAAATCTTGCCTTTAGATAATAACTTTACCTGTTGTAATGTGTAATTTTTCTTTAAACGACATTTTACCAATTGTCGGATCAACTTGGCAAAAATTTGCAAATGTGTAATACGTTCAATGCATTATTTTTAATCGCTTTTTCCAAAAGAACTAGTCCAAGCGTATTTTGCTTATATGGTCCATATTAGCTTATCTTAACCTTTTCGGTATTTTTTCTTCTTGCATACATGGTTGAAAGAATCTTTCTCTTTATACAACAAATCCTATGAACATACATAAATAAAATGTTGACCAGTTATGCTTTTGCTCAACTAAAAGGATGAAATATAAATTGCTAATTGTCTTCGAAGGGGAAATTGTAAATTTTTATATTTAGAATACATTATAAAGTAAAGTACAAAAATCCCATCCATGTGTTTTTCTCAACTCTGGTATTGCCAGCTATTTTATGATTTAACATAAAATGCTTTTATAGAACAAATAAAAGCATTGCATCTTAAAGGCAAATATATCAGACATATCGGGCGTTTTACTAAGTTTTATGTCATATACTTTTTGTAGCTTAGACGAAGAGATCGAAAGCACAAATATACACTTACTAATTTAAGCAGATATATGAGAACACCTCTATTTCATCCGTCTGATTATGATCATCTAATCAAAGCCAAAGCACATCTCGTTACAGGCCATGGTCATAGTTGAGTGATATTTTCATATGTAATCGTTCCCACTATCTTCGACATTAAATCGGCTGCTGCAAATTAAATCCTCAAGTCTCCACCCAGCCCATAAGCTACAAATGCTATGCTTTTTTCGCATTCAGTGATTCCTTATTAAATGTGGCATTTAAAATTTATAATTAGAAAACCGGTCGGTTGATCTGCCCAGAACTGGTAAAGGTTAGGGGCATTGGTAGCAACTGCTGAAATTGATGAAAATAATCACTTGATACCTGTGATTTGCGCAATTTTGTTCCGTATTTCTGTGGAATGTTAGTGCTGCAGAAAAAAAATACCCTTCAAGCCTTGCGAAATAGTGCGAAAATAAGATGCATTCATGATGGGTTCAATTTATATTTGCAAGCACCCCAAAAGTTCATCCAAATTTATGTGGTTTTTTTTATTTTCGTATTTTAGTCCTTAACCAACATTTGCTTAGAAAATGTTTCTTTTCTAAATTACTAAAGTGTAAGCTTTGCTTAAACAATTTTCTCAGTTTCATGCAGACCTATTTTCTTCAAGTATCTGAGATTATCCTGGCTAATCGAGTGAAGGTTTCTTGAAAAGTTGATTTATTTTCAGTGTCTCGTAAAATGTAAATTTTCGCCTCAATTGCCAACAAACCTAATAGAATCCTGCTAACGGCAATAAATCGAATCGAACTCGTATGCCGATTAGCACAACTAGCAAAGTAACAGGCATAATGGGCAAAGTTCTAATCGAAAACTGTTAAATATATCATTCTGACTGGAAAGTACGCCCATGTCTATTACGTACTGCCTCAAAAAGAATCGTAGTGTGGTAGAAATTCATATAAAAAAGTCGGAAATCAAGGAATGACAGTTTATTAAATATCTCAGATATAGATGTAATTAAACGGATGGATTTTCCGAATATTTTATTCCGTCGTGGAAAATATTATTTTCTTAACGTTTCGCAAGCACGAGTGAGTTGCATCTTCAGAGGTCATTTGCTGGCCGCCGCAAATCACCCAGCGCTATTTTACTTAAAAAGTTATTTTCTTTTGCTTACAAAGCCTATTTACTATCTACACTATTCGTAGTGTATAAGTGGAGGCTATACAGTAGCTGTCTATGCAGTGGTCATTTGTAATCAAATTTTGTTAAGATTTGGCATCAATACTGCATGACCGATTTTTTTTAAAGATTATTTTACGATTTTGCTATATTTTTTAAAATGTGATTTTACTATTTAACGCATTTTTAACTTAACTTCTGACTGCTTTCGGATCAACCTTTTGAGGATTAAGCATGTTACATCTGTTACTGGCTAAAAATGTAAACCATTTAAGCTACTTATAGAAGTGCCCAGAAGATATAAATAAATGTTTGTTTTACTACTACCAGCGCTTCAGCTAAGAATGACGATTTTAGAGGAGCAAAAGGATTCATTGAATGCATATATCAGAGAAATACTATTGACAGAGAATCATTGTATGTATATAAATACTAAATAAATAATAAATTATTTATAAAGCGATTTTGTTGCTTTCCATGATAAATTAATATAATATTCCAGTGACTGTCCCACACTTTAGCCATCTTATTATTTTTCTAATTCACGCATATAAAACTCCTTTTTGTTGCAAGAAATGTGACTTGATATAAATACGTGTTTGTTTTATATTTACTAGCAGTTTCTCTATCGATATATGCTTTAGCAAAACAATGCGGGTCATCGAATGCATGCACTAGAAAAAGGGGAAATATGCACAGTTTATCACAGAACGTTGTTAGTTTGTTCTTTTGCTATTCCGTTCATTTATAATTCTGTTCTGTTCCACTCATACTTGCGCTGAGAAGACATAATTTCAATTTGTTTATAATATCCCAAACTATTGAATCGTAAATAAGCTACTCGCATATTTACTCTTCTGATTGGCACCTGGAGAAGTTAATTGATAAACCATCGAACTAAGTGATGTTCTTCTAACTTTCGCCGAGCAGTACGCGCGATTTGCGTAAAAAATGGCGCGCAACGGTCTGCAAATTGCTGCACATATGGCAGCGTCACGATTTTAGCTTGTTAGTTAATGGGGCGTGATACGGATTACCTTTCGAGAGACCTAAGAATTCAGACCGCATTCGGTACTACCGGAAAACGCCTGAACGATTTAGACAAAAAAATTGCCGCGTTTACTCCAACTACTCACAATGCAACAATTTACGAAGATACCGATCACGAATTTAAAATTAATTCACTGTATATGCAGATAGATAGAAGCGCTTTATATTGTTGATTTAATCGTTCAGCATGTGTTTGCAACAGATGGTTTTCGAATATTTCAAATCTTGGAAATCGTGGCCTAAAGAAATGGATATCATATATCTAGGGATTATGAATTATGTTTTATTTTTATTCTGGTGAAAGCAGTTCTTGTTATTTTTTCTGACAGCAGTTTTCTAAACGTCTGAAGTCAAAGGTAAAGGTAACATTTCATTATCCATATTGACGATGTTAAAGCATCCACAACATAAACAGTCTAAATCCTTGAAAAAATGGTCCGTTGTATTACCTTTGAATCCTCACTGAATTAAGTAAAGCTTCGCTACCTCGAAAATGTTTTCCTTGCTCCTTTTTCATAATAGCTTTTTTATTCTTGTTCCTCTCCGCTACCTCGTTGATAAGTGGTCTTCGTCAAATACATTAAAATTGCCGCGGATGATAACTCTGAACTAAAAGAAAACAGTTCTTTTGGTGTCTTTTGAAATTTTTTGAGCCATAAAAAATTAAAGCCTAATTTTCGAATGGGAGTTTGAAAAAGGAGTTAAAACTTCCCGATCCGAAAATGTGATCAAATATCTGGACATTCAAATGGGGAATGTTTGTTGGTACGCCATTTAATTATAAAATAATAAACTTATATATTTTTGCTGCAATTTGCAAACGTTGTAAGCAAATTATGCAAATGGTAAAGTAGAAATAAATAAACATGCAGTGAATATTTCGAATCAATATAGCAAAGCAGATAAATAATATTTGAAATTCATTTCCGAATGACCACAAGAGCATGCTTAAGTACAAAATTGTTGTTTTGCAGTTAGAAGTAAGTTCCAAAAAGTTTGATTCTTCTTTAAACACTTTAATATTTGATCAGCACATACTTTGAGAATGAGGTTTGTGGCCTCGGCTGCTTTCGAACTACTCAGGGTCAGTTGAAAAATAGTACTTACAACTTTACCCAATAAAAACATCAGTCGATGTAATATTTTTCAATTTTTCTTTGTATTCACTGGGCATGTAATTTATTTTCGGATTTTGTCATATTTTTGATCTAGAGCCTTCTCCTTTGGCTTAGATAATAACTTGCTCTGTCCAAATATCTCATAATTTGATGAAAGTAAAACGTGATAAATTCCAGATTAGCTGATATTAAAATCAGATAAAATCCACTTACTTACAATTAGAGCAATGAGGCCCAAAAATAATTAAAACTAGTATTTATTTTTCAACATTTAATAGTGTAATTTTTTGCCCAGATTATTTTTATTATTATTTTAGAAACACTTTAACAGAACCACAATTAAATTTTTTTGATTTTACCATTTACCACGATTAGATAATTTTTGAGGAAATTAAGTTGAAAACGCAGCTGCATCCAGTCTCTTGTTTTAGGAACTCAATTGCTCAATAAAATCAAATACTATAGTCTATACTATTTCATAAAATCAACGATGAACGGACAAATTTGCACTAATTTTGAAACTGAATAAATTCTGATTGCTGAAAGCGATTTTATTTCTGTTTAAAGCGCTATTTAGTCCAATTTGTATTCTGTTAGTGTGTGTCTTTACAAAAGTTCAGTGCTTCAAATACCGTTTCTACAAGGTGGCAAATGAAACAATGCACAATTGGTTAAAGTTTCACATGCTCTGAGTTAGACGAAAAACATTTTTTATTTGTATTTGACCAGTACAGGCATTAAGATATCTCACCTCATATCTCGAAAATGCTTTTCGATTTTTTTGCCCATTTCGTTTATTTGCAGAGTGGTCTTAAAAAATCAACATTTCAGCCTTGCAGTAATAATTTTTTTCCCTAGAACTGATTTTGAAAATCTAGGGATCATATTCAAGTTAAAACTTAAACAAAATACAATACGGGTTGCATAAATGAACGAAATATTTGAGCGTAATCTTCACTTTACTTGAAAGTCTGCCAGAATTACATATTCCCAGGGCAATTCTAATGTGAGTCAACTTTCAGGCAAACCGTGCATGCTGAATTTGTGCCTTAACTTGCCGATGAAGTTTTAGCCGCAATGAGACCAAGAGGAAAAATATTTTCGGTGCAAGACCAAAAAGTTGTTTTTTTAGACCATGTTGTCAGAAAAGGAGACGGCCGAACAGTTAAAAAACGCATTCAATCTGATTGGTCTATCTTTAAACTTTTAGTGTTGGAATCCGAAAAGCCTAATTTTCGCCCAACTAGGAGCGTACCGAACTTGGCAAAATTTGAATTTTTTTTAGCCGTCCTGTAGAAAATTTATCTAAGGTGCTTAATTTGTTTCAAAACGTTGTCAAACAGAATATAAATGGGGCTCCATCACACTTCAAACAGAACCAAATTGCTTGAAGCAATCAGAATTTATCCACTTTCAAAGTCAGGACAAATTCGGCTCTGTACGGCTCATTTTGTTGGGCAGTTTAGTTCCATAAAAGATGGCAAATTATGCGTTAGTTTTTGTTCGAAAATATCTGAAGAAGTCTGTATATAGAGGCCCGCGCTAAATCAATCATTTCTTTGCGAGGAGAACGTACCACTTTGAAGCCGTGTGCGAATCAATCTTCCTCATCTCACAGGAACTTCAATGATACATCCTATTAGGCAGCACCAATATCTATTAACCGAAAGCAACCAATCAATCAATCAATTTAGCCAAACTACTTGCCCAAATCCGTCAGTTAATGCCCATAAATATATCGGCACCCAATTTAAAGAAAAGCCCATTACACGCCAAAACAAATGATCACGAAGATGTCTACCGGCTGCTCTGGTACCCAGTAATGACCCCACGGCGTGGCGTAATTACAGAGCAGAAAAACCAAAAAATTAAGTCGCTATTAAATGGTGCATGTGCCGTAATAGATCCCAGATCTGGGCTTGATTTAATTGAATTTAAAGTTGATTGAATGTCGGGATTCACTATCATTTACCTTGGTTGATGGAATGCCATATATTCAGGTTAATTGATGCGCTCAACTTAGGTGGGTTAAGAAAAGCAATACTCGCAATTGCAAGTTTTTTTTTAAGTGAGAGCAGATAACTTTTTCATATGCTGTAAAAAAACGTGAACTGAAAAAATGAAGCTCCATCCAAACACAAACAGTTGGATGGAGTTCAACACAGTTTTCAGCTTTTCGCTGTGACCTTTCTTTGAGGAGCCTTCTAGTTTTCGTTTTTCAAATAAAAGGAAATGAGGTTCTTTGCTGATAAAACAAACATCCAAGACGTCCAGAGAAAATTTTGGAAAAACAAGTTGGTAAAATCGTCTTTATTTCCTTCCTATTTTGTAATTATCACAAGTAGAAGACATCCATTTCTTATCCCGAATTCCAGAGATGACAATTTTTTCCGCATCCTTAATTGGATAATGTTCTTTAAACATCAACCGTGTCAAATTCTATTTAATGAAATTACAATCTCTTTTCCTGCCTTGATGGAGCTGATTCTTAATCGAATGAAACTTTATTTTCACTCTCACTTATCGCATTATAACTGGCGCGACTCGTTTTTGCATCGCTATCAAGGAAAATGTATTCGGAATTTTGATTAAGTTACATACTATGTCTTTCAAAGAAAACATGTCTTTCACTAATGAGACAATTATAAAATACTGCATGGTGAGTTATAAAAAGTTATAAGCCATTTTCAGCTGTCTGAATGGTATTCTATGTTTGAATTGAGCTCATCGTGATGATTTCTATATTGCAAATATAAAGCAAATCAGAATCTAATTTTCTTAAATTCAGTGGCTTGAAATCATTGACACGTGCAAAAAGTTAGTTCGCATATTTATGTAATTCCACCATCAAACGATGGCAATTAAATAAAAAAGAGATGCCATCAACACATACTTAAGATGTAATTTAACCCGACAATACCTTTCGTTCGTAACTCCTACAGTAATGTTATTATCTGTCGGATGGCCATATCATAACATTTTTCAATATTCGTCTCTATGGCGTGAATATTCTTAAGAAAAGTCAATGAGCGAATGCAATTCATACACGTGCAAAAGTTTACAGCTTCAATAAATTTCGTGCGATCACTTTAAACTTTTTTGCGATTGCAAAATCTGTTTATAAAAGTGTCACATGTTGGTGTCAAGCACGCAATGCGATGGTATAAATTATGTTTTATGTTGGCCACATAAATGTGAACAATAAATTTCGTTCATAAAATTTTATAATCGGCTTGTGCACATTTAATAAAGTTATATTGGTCCAGGGGATATTTCGAGTTACAATACGGGATTGCGACTGTGCCATTATTTGGTTGAAGATCCATCATATTTATCCAATAAAATTTTCGTTTTCTCTTAATAACAATCAGCAATTTTAATATTTAAAGTGGTTTTGTATATATTTTATGAGGGTCATAAAAAGGACGTCATTACGTTGGATCCCACTAAATCTGTAATGCAGGTCAGTTTATGACATTCAGTTGAAGCTATGTCCCACCAAAGAAAACGTAAAAAATTCGCCCTTTTCACTTCAGCATTTGCGCATTTTTCAACTAAACCAAAGATGTAACTTTCTTGACTAATTTTGTCAAGTTCACTTGCATTAATTTTTTATCTGATTCTTCAAACATTTTCTCTTGCCGGTTATCTAAACATTATAAGTCTGTTTCTAAACCCGCTCTCCATCTGTTTGTCCCTTTGAACAATAAAACAATTTGCTCAGCTAAACGCATCCAAATTGCAATGTTTGACTAAACTTTGAACTCGAAAGTAATCGATGGAAGCGAAAACTATTTTCGTTCTTTAGACATATTTGGCTTTGCATCAATTTCCTAACGCCATGCCGGAGGGCCAATAATATAGAATTGGAAATATCTAAAATTGTCATCTAAAGCAATATAAGCCAGTCGATAGTTCTTTTAGCGTTTGGGATATTGTCGCAACAACTATCTCTCAACATCCTCACGTTTATAGGTTTCTACTCTGTTATCGCTAATTTCCCCATTTACTTCTTGTCCAATTAATTCAAGGCAAACGATCGACAGGCTTCATCTTCTCACAATTTCCCAACTTTAATAGTGCATGAAAGGCTTCAATTAACTTGTGGTTTATGCAGGAAACTACTATATCAACATGTCCTGATCTATAACATACGATGCGACTTGTGATGTGAGTAGAGGCACTTTCTCTATATTTTATGCGTCCGTTCCAGCGAGAACGATGACCATTAGTTCGCTTTGACCATCTGATTTATTGCGTTCAGATGTGCCTACCAACATCACAAGTATGTTCGGATTTTGTCTAGTTATGCGTACCACAACTGGCTGATTTCTGTGCAAGTTTATTATATCGATTGTCGATGTAATTGCGTCGATTTCCATTTTTTCCATTTCAAATTTGAACGTTCTAATGAGACAAAAGTCATACAATGTAAACAATCGATCTGACTAATGATAGGATATTGTTTAATAAGTCAAAGGAAGTACTGTAAAACAGACTAGAAACTGCATTTTCTCTTTTAGTTCAGATTTCCGTTACACCTCGTTTCCTACGCACTTGAGATGACCCTATAAACCATTTCAATTGTAACGTATAAACTTTCCCAACACATGTAATATAAATCTTAAATGTTTCAGTGTCATAGAACAAACTTTATTAAAAATTAACCATGTTTATAAACATGTTTTTGGTGTGGTTAAATATTTTTAACGTGATAAAAGTGGAACATAATGTATGGAAAATGGAAAGGAAATTGGTTGGAGTGCTTGGGATGCTGTTGAAAAATTGACGTTTTCCGCAAGATTGAAAGCCGTTCAGCTTCAGGCGGGACTTCATGGAATTTGGAAAAAATATAAGTTTTTGCAGAATTTTATTCCCAGAGTCCTATATTTTTCCAAATTCATATGTTAAGCTAAAGTTTTAAATCTGGATAACTTTGACTAATGGTTTAGTTGCTTTTATCAAGTTCGGCCCTAAATTAGTCATGACATAAAATTCATAAACCTTTTAAAGCTTCAAAATGGTTCTTAGATTTGTCATACAGTAGCCTCAAATTATCATACTTCAATGTATCATTAAAATTGATATTGTCCACTTACGATTAGAAATCGTGGCCTTAGTGATAATTAATGATTCAACCTAGAAGTGTACCTCGCCCAACCGATCTTGCCAGTAATCTATAATTAGTCGATCCCACAACCCAAGTCCTACATTTTACTCCAGTTAGATAGATTTTTTCCGCAAATCAATCCTTATTAAAGATGGCATTTAAAAGCATAATAAGTGGTTCTGTTAGGCGGCTCCTATGTAAACGCATATTATCGCGAAAGGTTACGGACAAATATGGGAGCTGTTATCGTTAAATTATCGTTACAGCTTTAATATACCGAACAGAACGTCATCTAATAAGGACTTCTATCAATTGACAATGCATTGTCTAGAAATGCAATTCTATTAGGTTCAATCTTGTTCAGGTTTAATCTTGCTCACTTCGGGAGTCAATAGAAGAGGTTAGAATAATGTTCCTTAAATGATATAAAAAATATCTTAAATCGCATAGTTTCGAAGATACAGAATGTTAAATATATTTTTTTAGTTTTTCTTCGTAAGTTTTGAACCTTGTTTAGATTCTAGTGAAGTATGACGACAAAATTCATGAAAAAAAACTAGAAAATATGTTGCTTTCAACGCTCTTTATCCCCGAGACGATCCGATTTAGGAGGAATGTTTATATTATGAATTGAAAGAACAACAACGAATTGTTGTAATTGTGTGTCAAAACATATCGAAGAGGAGAAGTTCATTTTCAACACTTGGTGCTTAAAGCTCAAAAAGTTCATATTTTTTTAAGGTAAGATCGTTCTCCTCAAATATTGTTTAAGAACTTTATACTCTACCGAATTTACGCATTTAGGATAAGTTGGTGGCCTCAAGCTGCACATATGAAGGTTTGCAAATTGCTAAAAGCGCGTTGCAGAAAAAAAATGCTTTCTACAGTTGCTACAAACTATTTCAGGAAACCCATTCCGGTCGAGTTTTTGTCATATGCGGGAGTCTAAATAGTTTCCTTCCTTAAACATGTGCAGACCTTTCAAGTTTTACTTCCTGGGCCTGTCGATTGACCCGACCTGAGTCCGCTGCACCAGATAGCAGCATATAAATCTCATCAAACAGCAGCGCGCGCGGCGTGCCTCGAGGACTCAGCGGAACCCGCCCAGCACGATCGAGAATTAGACGATATAGAACTAGAATCATGCTTGTAGCGTTGCCAAGTTTCAAAGAAATAATAGTTTTCGTATATGAAGAAAAAACTAATAATCGCTTCTTTACGTTTTACGTATGCAGTTTTTAGCACTTTGTGGATAAATGCATTATACCTTGAGTAAAGACACTACGGTGCATTAAATTGCAAACAATATTCAAGAGAGAAGTGGCTTTGCGCATCATAAAGGTGGTTTATTCGTAACCAAATTGCTCTTCAGATTTGTTTGATTTGACTGCTTCGCAAATTTATACAGAAGAGACACTATTTTTTACTATCAACCTTGCTTGGAATTCGAGTGACTGATACAAAAATATAGCTTCTGGAAGGAATACGATTGGTGAGTGGACTTCTAACCGAGCAGACAATTTAGATCTATCTACTCCTTCAAGAAAACTGAAAATCATTCTTCGCGAGCAACGGGCGTTTCTACATTGGATAAGAAAAAACTTAAATAACAACAGTTAATAAACATTACTGGACATTCGAGGACCAAATCAATAAAACCATATCTCCAAACGGATGATGAACATCACCTATAAATAATGGACTGAATGAGAGCTAATCATGTTGCTGATCGATCAAGATCCAGCCCAGTGCGTCGGAAATAGTTGCTTCTTCAGAATGTTCTGCATCAAATGCTACTGCAGTTACTATATACTCAGCTGTAAAAACTGGGAAAAGCAACACATATTTTTCAAAATTATTATTTATATTCCACAAAATTATGCTTATACAACCAAATGAACAGATGATTTACCAATCAAGCTTGTTGTCTTAAAAAAACTTCATTCGTTTATTTTCATAATGAAACGAAAAAACCCTCCTCCTCAGATAACAAGCTATCATGCAAAAAACAGAGGCAAATAGGTTTTAGTTAGGTTTTAGTGATCGAAATGCTGAAGATGGAAAACTGAAAGAGGACGAATACAGGACAGGAGCCAAAATGGCAGTAAAAAATGTGTAAAAAAATGCACTGCTTATTAGCTACTTGAATTCAGCACTGCTAACAGCAATTTAAACAATGTAATCAATGTGATGGAGTCATCTCTGTTGAATACTGCAATGATTTAATGGTTTCTTGGGTAAGCAGGAAAGCTGTAGATTTTAATTAAATGGAACATATTTTCGACGAGACTCGGCAATGTTGGTAAACTACAAATCGGCCGGTCTAGGAAGATAGAAAAGATGCCAAGAGCACCATCGCCCGTTCTTACAATGCGGTGCAAATTCCTCGAGCGCACTCGACCAAATAACGTGGTGGACTCAAGAGTGCAAAACCGCTGCTCTCGAGCTCTTCCTGATATCGTCGATCGGTTTCTTGGCTGATGTCCTGCTGGGCAGTGGTCTAGGTCAGTCAACACGTGGATGGAAACCCGTTAGGATTTATCGTTTATATGGAATAAGTGTAGCAAATTATGTTTTATGGACGTCCAAATGATTTAATAATGCATTTGAATGAAACGCTTTAGATAGGGAACATCCAGTACCGCTTTCCTTCAGCGTAAATTTTCGACTTTTTTCAGTTACAATTCGATAACATGATGAAGTGTTGATCGTGCTAACAGCCACAAATTCAGCTAGTCACTGGCCTCTTAAAAAAAGTACACATTTTATGAAAAAAATGGCTCTGAAAGTCGGGACTAATTTGTGTAAAATTAGGACACACACATCAATCACAAATCTGCAAATTGGTCTTTGATATATTAAAGCGACAGAAGCTAAAGTCTGGCAAGAGAAAAGTTTTTTTCTAAATATTCTAAAATCTACAAGATGTCTGCATTACAAGTCGCGTTGGAGTAAATATTACCGTCTCAGAACTAACAGGTAGAGTCATCAAATTTGTAAAATAGTAAGTATAAATTAATCCATTAAGGAGAATTCCTGGAATAAATTGTCAATTTTCTATTTTTGGTCAGCATTCACAATGTAGTTGTAGGAATGAATCGTTACTTTTTAGATAAGATTTATACTTCGGGATGCACAACTGTTGGTGATAAACTCTCTATTTGGTTTAGGCTCTTGGTGCTATGAGAATATAAAATATTTTGGACTCGAAAATGATTTTTCACTGTGTTCAGATTGATCTTGCATACAATTTAGTCGCGTTCTAAGGAAACATTTCGGCTAGAATCCATTTATTGAATAACTACTGTAACAGTAAATAATTAAGACTTCTTCTTTGATTCATTGAATTCTCAATTGATTCATTTTACATAAATAAATATGAAGCTAGGCACAAATGCTTATAAAAAAGTTTAGATAACTTACAATATAAATTAATTTTATGGCACAGCATGGCATTTACAATCACAACAGTAACTATCATACATTAAATAGTCAAGTCACTCGCAGTATATCTAAAATTAAATCGGAGGGGGACCTAATAAGCAAACATTATTCTAAATTCATCAACTTTATACCATACCGTAATATAACTTTGACCGTTTAAAGCCCAGTAGTAGTTCTTAATTTGAATTTTTTGAATACATCTTTAGCAGATAAATATATTTATATAGATAGAAAAAAATTAATTTGACAATCAAATCGGTGCGGAAAATGTTCAATTTCAAATGCTGAAAAATTGTTTCAAAAGTGGAAATAGAAAAAGGTTGAAGTTCAACGATAAGCAATTTTTGGCTGATCTTTGTAAGCATTCATGTAAATCAACCATTTGAGTAAAATCTCAAATATTAATCGCACTTAGTTTGTTCAAAATTGTACCTACGTTTTCAATCGACAACGAATATTACAATCTACTTTCAGCTTTCAGAGGAAAAGTGAATAAATTAAAGGATCATCTGCTATTAATTAAGGCAATTGCCAATAAACTTCAGCACTTTTATTATTTATGAGATTGTCACCATTAGCGTCGTTGCATGTTTGCTGGTGTTTGATTATTAATACGAATACAAACTGAAAGTATCGACTTAATTTATCTAGAATACAGTGTGTAATTGATCAGGGATTTGTCGTTAATAACATTCTATGGATACTCATAATTATTAATACTCCGAGCAAATTTATTTTGCATGTTGGCTAACTCTTCGCGAATGTTGAGCAAATTTCTTGCTGGCAATTAATATGCAGATTCTGACATGTTACATTCCGTAAAAGTGTGCGCACCTGCTGATTGGTCCGAATTATTATGTAATAACACACCTCCAAAAAGATATTGATAATTGTTCAATTAAAAAGCTGTTTCGATCAAAGAACCTAAATACGATTTCCTGACTTGAATACATTAAATAAATTACAGTTCGTCATAAATAGCAACATCAATTAGGTAAATAAGAGATAAAAATCCCATAATCGTAGCGACAAGCAGAAAAACATCTCATATAGACCATTTTCCTAGGCGCACTTCCTTAAACAGCACGTAATTGGCTATTTTAGAATCTCTGGAGTATCACCAAATACGGACTTGTATCGATCTACTTTCGTACGCAAAGGAATCTCAACTTATTTGAAAGAGAAAACTTTGAACCACCTATGTTCGATAATAAGTCGATCGATAGCCCTCGGTTATCTATTGAATTGATTTAGATTTGGGCCTATTAAGCTTTAAAATTTAAAATAAGTGGTTACTTTAATAAAAATTATATTTTATAATATGAAATAAAAAGTGAATATAATTCAAATTTTAGTTAGGTACTTATCTTTTACGTATAAATTATAATGAACAATTTTTGGACCTTCCACAAAAACTTCATTGTTGACTTTGCCTTAAATTATTTAATAGAGAAACTCTTCCATAATCTTTTACACTTTTTGTGTGGACCAGAAGTGTTTGTCATCATGTTGGTTTTTTTGCGATTTATATTAATTACTTGTTTAAACTGTAAACGAATCTTGTCTTCTTTGAGTCTACAGAATTCATAAATATAGTATTTGAGTTTGAATGTTATTTAGTTGCTTTACAGAAGACGAGCACGTCAGTTATTAAGACTTCGGAAATGTCTTTGTTAACCGTTAAAATCAGAAAAAATTCTAGATTCACTTGGAATTAAATGAAACTATTCATTCCGGTTTGTAATATAGTAGGTTTGCTATGCGATGCTGCTACACATTTTCTATCTTCCGATCGTCCATTACGCACAGAATAGTTGAAAAAAAATTGAGAGAGCAGCCAGAGCGCCGTAACGGCTTTTCAATATCAATAGTTCTAACATCGGTTAGATAAGAACTTGAATGTAATTGTAGATAGTCCTGATTTCGATTTTGTTCGACTCCATTACATGCTCACGTATATATTTTTTTAAACTGCAAGATATAGATAGATACATTGTTGCAATGTTATCTGGTGTCATTAGGGTTTGATTAATGATTTTGATTATGGTTCTGTAAACTCGCTGAATATTGCGCAGTATTATCAAGTCAATATGGAAGTGGTAAAAACGTACGAATAATTCATTCAATTAATAATTTCTCAAGAGTCTAAATATACCTGGAGGAATAAAGTCAACACATAACAGCAACCAAAACCGCATTCCTTACATAAAATATAATTACACTTGCCATGTCCTGACGTCAAAAATTGGTCTTGTTTCCTTTGCAACAACATACCTGCAAATAAAAGAAAGTGAATTACTTTAGGTAAATACGAACGAAAATTTACTGTTTTAGTCAATGAAGATATAAAGCATGAGAACCTAAAATGTAGCCCCGTTTTTTGGAAAAATTTGCGCAATTGGGCACCAAAAATTTGGGTTGCATGACAAACTTCGACGTAAATAGCGTGAAACTTGAAATTTTCCATTTGGTGAACGTGAGGTTTTTTTGAAGCGCTAAAACTAACCGCAGCAACAGCACATTTAACATATCTTACTTGCGTGAGATGAACAGGACACTCGGTGCTAGTGAAAGCTGCAGTGTGATTGATTCGGTTAAAAAAGTCGAGAATAGGAAATTATTTGCATAGAAATGGACCGCGGAAAATTGATTCTTTTAGACGCGGTTTCGAACAAAAAACAATGTTAAGAGAAAGACGAGATACGTGCGGTTCGGTTCGAAAAAGTTTCACATTGGCAATGGGAATTTTTTCAAAGTGACGATTTGCCATGCTTTCCTTACGGATCCGACTAGAAAATCGTGGTCTATGGAATAATATCACAGTTAAGAATGGCTAAAGTGATTTGTTCAAATTCGGCCGTATAATATGTGAAGTGCACGAAAAGTGAAAAAATGCCATGCCAATATTTTAATGGTTCGTCGTTCTGGTGATTTTTTCAATAATGCCTGCAAATAGCAGATAATGTGCAACGAATCAATCTATAAATTAATCAACTTTTTCTACCACTTCTTATTTAGTAGGCGGTGCATATCTGCCATAATTTACAGTTAGGAAATGTGTGTTTTTTTTCAAGTGTTTAGTGAGTAAGAATCTCTTATGCTTAAGGGTGTAAACATATCTTGATGACCTGTGAAGGTCGAAAATCTCCACTTCTACTACTGAAGAACGAAAATGTTCAAGCTAAACTCAGCTGAGCTAATAGGTTCCAAACCGGTATCGCGGTCGCCTGAGATTAACACATTTCCAAATGTGTTTCTACGTTGATATCAAGATCATTTGTATTTCGGTCTGTGGCAATTTGGCGATGTAAATCTACAAATAAAATTCGGAATTGTTGAAATATTGATTTGTTCGCTGAAATCGTGATCCGAATTCGAACAAAGAATATTTTGTAGTACCGTTGCGTAATTTTCAATTAAGAAATGATCCAGGTTGAGATAAATTGTTTCTATTAATGCAAAAGCGCCGTAAATACACTTTTATATGAACACAAGCGCATGAATAATGGAACAATATAATATCGAGATTGAGCAGTTTGAAACAAAGCCGCTTCACTTAAAAATCTAACCTCATCCTATCTCTCGACACGATTTCGGCAAAAATCAAAGCAACATCCAAACGACATCTTTCACCTTAAGCATTTGGGTCTCGTACTTGTAGGCGTTTATCTAATTGCCGATTTCAGCAGGCAGTTTTCACAGCCGGTTGCTTTTCGGCACGTCATTTTCAGATAAGATGCCTCGATATAGCGATCGTCGGTAGGCATATTCCCGGTGAAATGGATGTAATTGAGGTTTTTATATGCGCCACATGATGCTGCTGTTCAAGATCTTTATTAGTCTCAACCAACCAAGCTTCAAACCAATTTACAGCATTTCTTTAGCGGGCCGTTTTCGTACATTAATTTCTTCGGATAAAGTCATCACTGGTACCACAATTCAACCTTAATATGGCAGCTTTTATGCTTTCTGAAGTTTTGCTTGATTTCGCTTAAATTACGATTTTAAGCGATGTCTTGGAATTCCTCATAAGTGGTTCAACTGTTTGCTCATTTCACTTGTCCGGTTTCCGCAAGTTCGAGTTGATGTATATGGAATTAATAGTGAGTCCATTCAGTTTCTTGATGATTTACCCAAAACAACTTAGAATTACGAAGAAATGTTAATCGATAATCAATATTGGGAGATTTTCAATTATTTCCAAAAACGTTAAGCCCGTATTCTTTTTCCTACATTTTGTAATTTAGTTGCACTTCTGACTTACAAATAAACCAAGGAAGCATTGCAACCCACTCAATAAACGTTTCGTTTACAAACAAGGCTTTTATGTATTTTATAAGCCCATTTGTTTTTTTATTGGAAGCTGCACCATCTTCACAGTAGCAAAAATTATAAACTCAATATAAAAACCATACAAAACACATTCTTCTTCATTTGGTCGGCTTAATTATTTGGATTCTCAAACGGAAGTTTCTGTGTCGATGCATCGATAATAAATTTGTTATTTCTCATAAAGAAAATCGTTTCTACAGTTTAATTTATTTAGAATTAATAGTTTGTTCATTCAACCTTTTTGATGACCTTCGCAAAACAACAAGAGTTCAGAGTAAAATGTTAATCGATAACCAATAATAAAAGATTTCCAATAGTTTGCGTATCAATTCCAAGAGCATTAAGTAGGTATTCGTCTTTTTCCATTTCGTCACGCCGGCGCAGTTCTAAATGAAAAATAGGACAAGGAAACATTTCAACCCACTCAATAAACTCTAAATACTTTCATGTATTTTAAATGTTCATTTCTTTTTTTTATTAGAAGTCGCACTATCTTCACAGAAGCACAGATTATAAACTCGATATACAAACGATACAAAACGGATCTTTCTTCAGTTAGGCGGATTTAAGTACAATTCCATATAAGGATTCTCAAATTGAACGTTATGTACAATGTATCAATAATTAATTCGTTATTATTTCTCGTAAAAAATGTCTTATGCAGTGCGTCTCAGAAAAAACATCTAAAATCATTTAAAAATCAGTCGACTGTTTTTCGGAAAAAAGCTCAGATTGTAGCTGGTAGACAGTAGCACACATTGTGAACATGATTTTCTGTTTCTTGAAATAAATTGGTTCTTTTCACGAGTAAGATACCGTCGCTCTTAATTATTAACAGGTCCAATCGTAAAAAAAAAAATTGTTGAGTTTAAGCATAGAATATGTATCTGAATCATAGTTAGAATTCAATGGAGAATTCAAAATTGAAATAAAAATCAGGTGCTTTGCGTTAAAAAAAATGAGTTTACAAATAAAAATTAACGGAATTTAGAGGAATATTAGAAAAATATTAGAACGGCCAGAAATCCTGATAGATAAGTAAAACCGAACGTTAACTAGATAATAAAGAAAGCAGTAATAATAAAGCATTCGAAAATTTAATTTTAAAAAGCAATAAATAAACAAACGACAATTCTACAGTTTTGTGATGCTTCTAATGTTACACTCCGCGGTCTCCATTTGGTGAAAATTGCAAAATTTAAAATGCAACAAGAATTAATTATTTGTTTTACAATTTCTCCCTATTGTAGTTCTATTATTTGCATATTCATTTCGCGGCCAGTTGCTATCATCAGAACGTGCCGTTCTGCCACAAATATCTTTCTACAGGTGTACTGAGGTCGAAAGGTTAGTAGATCTGGTTTCGATTCAACAACGGCAATGGAGGAAGAGGATTTATTTTTTTGCCATTGCGGAAATCGAGCGTGAAGATTTTGAATTAATTTTTTGAACGTACAGTTATGTGTTCTGTGAATGAATGAGCGAGGAGTTCAGCGACGTGCCGCACCATAGGTCAGATTTCTATCGTTATTAAATCACTGGAATAGTTGAACAGATTTGATATGAATATGCCAGATGTTCACACAAAATAAACGAGGAATTCCAGTACTTTTGCTACTGATTAATACATCATGGTTTTTTCTTCATTGTTGACTAGTGTTTTCTATACAACTACGATTTAAATATTCAATTCAATATAAACCATTTCAAAAGCAGCTTATACATAAATGCATTATTCCATTCGATGTACCTATAAAAAGCAGCTCCATTATGTTGTCGTTATATAATTTTATATTGTTTTAACGCTGCCGCATAATTTCAACTCTCATTTAAATACAGGACGCTACAAATATTTAAATAAACAGTACATTAATTATTTATGTGACATCTTTATAGTGTTAAATTGTTTCTTTCTCGTAAGGCATTCGAACAAATTGATGCTGTATTACTGCTTTATTGCCCTTTATTTTTACGTCTCTGGTTTAAGAACGCCCACGGCAAAAATAAAGGTTAGCAGACTTTGCATAAATTTATAGTTATAGTAAGTCGGAATAAGAGTTCCTCATTGGTGTGATTGCAAAACTAATATTTTTTTATTAAATACGCATGTCAATTGATATTTCAAGCCTCAGTTACCGCTCTGAATATTTAAAGCAGGAAGTATTCAGAAAAATTAACTAACTGCTTTTGTACTGTAAATGAAAGAAGGAAAAAAGGAAAAGTCGAAGATAATATAATAAAGTGAAAGTAAATGCGATTAAGGACATGAAGCCCAAACGAAAAGCCTATGTAGCTTTCATTCAAACCCTAAGCTATTACATCGACTTGCATTTTTTCGAAAATCTGATCATTTGCATGTTTTGTCAAAGCTAAACGTACTTTCTTCTGATATTATTTAATCATGATTCAATCAGGCAAAAGTAAGCAATAGATTAACTTTTTAATGAAAAATCCTGCGTTGCTAATAAAATGGAATCAATTATTAATAATGATACAACAATTATATTCTCCACGAATATAAAATGTATTGAAGTAGAGCAGCGTTTTCAATTGTTGATTACTCATTTTGATTTCTTAATGGATTAGTTCCGCTATATGAAATTATTATAGTTTTTGTCATTATAAAATAACAACTAAATGGATTTGATCATCCATTGCCAATTTATTAATCGCATTAATAACTCGATAACATTGATAATTTTTTATACCAATGTTACGAAGTGTTGTGTATAAGTAATTAAAAATTTTGTTGAAACTGTTAAGAAACCGAAACTCAATAAACTCGTGGCAAATAGGTGAAAATTTGAGGCAAATGTGTAGCATTAATAATCACAGCAATTGATATAATGAAAATCCGCACGTGATTTTGCAGATTAACGTTATTTGGGCTAAATTGAACTGAGTTTCATGCTCATGCTATTGAATTAGATTCGAATCGGGTGATGAAAGTCGTAATAAATATTCAAGCGACTAATGAAAATCCAACCTACCATTAGAGAAGATTACAACATTTTTGCTCGTAAATGTGCCGCGTTATACTATTAAAATAATTTTAGATAAAATATGGGCGAGCTAAACTGCATCAGACCGACTTTCATACCACATAAATTATATTACTAGAAAATGCACATTTGTTACAATTATTGCTTAAATGGAACTGAGAGATACAGGACGATTTTTCATGTGGCAAAATTCTGTACATTTTGCAGAATTCTTCAACCATATGGGCGAGCTATTTTGCCATTATCTAAGGTTTCGATTCAACAGTTAGAGGTTGCATGGATTCTTCGCTCTGCAACAATAATTTCGAAAAAAATTACCATAAAGCAGCTAGCCTTGATCAATAATAAAAAATATAGGAATGTTATTCAGTGTATAAACTGCTACGCCCAACGTTGTTTCTTGAACTAATATGTTGAAAACCCCATTCAATGTTACATCGAATCAGGACCGTATTTCCACAAAACCTACTAAAATGGTATAGTTATTGCAAAATTGACTATTTCTTGGGTTTTAAAGATTGCCGTAATTAAATTTGCATCTTTTACGAAATTATCTCCATATTTAGATAAAATACTCGATTGAAACGACGCATTACTGCTTGATAATTCATTTAATCTAGTAAACCACAGCGGCTTCTGAGTTATTAGTAAAATATTCCAATACCAACTTGTTCAAGTTCTGTATGCAGAGTTAATAACACATATACATAATTCACTGTCATAAGCGTTTACATGACTCCTTTAGGCTGCAGCATAATAAAATACATTTTATAGCCATTACAGCTCTGTTCGCAATACTAAATATTTCAAACTGCTCACCTTCAACATTTTTTACATCTAAAAGTGGAGTTTTTCTGATGTGAAAAATATGCTAGATTAAACGTGATTGGCACACGAGCAGTGCTAATGTTTGGTTTGAGCAAAGCATTGATTTCAATGCATAATAATTACTTTGGTTATAGAAATTGTCCGTGTTTTGAAGACAGCGATACTAAATGTTTCTTAAAACTCTTGAGCTTAAGAGAGAAGGTTAACTTGGTAACGGAAAAGTACGTTTTGTTTTCCAAAATCAATATACAATCATTGTGTACTTATTTATACATTTTGAAAATTTTTGGAATCTGGGCAGATGCTATGTGAAAATTTGTTGTTTTCTATGAATAAAAGACTTTCATATTACCATTATTACACTACTCAAAAATTTTCCCGTTATTAAAAAAATCTAAAAATTTGAAAACCCAATGGATAAATTATTACCGGCTTTTACTGAAGAAAACAATATCATACAAGTGCTACAAAAAACTGGGAAATTGTTGTGTTATTCAAATTTTTAAGTTTAAAATTTTTATATAACTCAAATATAAATGCTTAAATATAACGAATTATACAAGATTTACCGTAACCAACTGTTTAAAAATTTAACACAAAAAACTCAAAAATATTAATTAATAAGGAGACCCAATGACATAATTTTTGTTTAATCACTAATCTGAAAACCAATATCTGAATGCACGCAATGTGTGTTTTTTTTTTCATATTCTTTGCACATACAGGTTGTGTGAGACCTAGGTGCAACATATAATTTACTTAGGTATATATAGGGTTAATAGGTATGCTGGTCAAATTTGTTTGCTTTTTCGCCCACTCCTTCAATTAAACAACGTTTACGGGAAAAATACACTTCAGAACTTATCGCTATAGTTTTGAAGCATCTAAATTATAGCAAAACCACTCAAATTTTGAATTTTTTTTCTATGTAAAATTAACATTTGAACTTTAAAATGTTTTTTATGAGTATGTACATCACCACATCTTTTTGCAAATTAATAACTCTTGTTTAATGGCAGCCCATTTTTTTCTATGGTGGATATATTTCAAAATTCCCAAAGCAATTGTTTCCTACTGTCCAAGGTGATTCTTAGACTACAGTTTGGTCAAACGTTCAGTGGCTTGATTAATATCAGATCCGTGTATGGTATTTTTCCCATCAATCGATCTTTCTCGTTAGAAGCAGCAAAAATTATTACTTGCACTCTTTCGGTAAAACGGCATCCGTATTTATCTAGACGACGCCACAAAGAACGGATATTACCATAAAATCCCCATATTTTCCCACAGAGTCGTTTCGTTTCTGTATGTGGTATAAAGACATATTTTAGAGGTTATGGGGAGTAAGACAATGCGGTTTCGACATCATCGTGTCGTTTTCGATCAAGATAGCACTGGAAACAACTAGTAATTGATGGGTTTTCTGATGTTTCTAACCGGTAGTACTATTGTGGATTCGTCATCATAATTCTACGATTGGAAATAGTACAACAAAATTTTCTGATCTGAAATTCCATATTCTAGAGCATCGCGCTAGCTAAAAACTGTTTGTTGCTATTATAGAACAACAATAATTCAGTCGGCCCGCAGTAGTACTTTAGTTATTCCAGCTATGTCCAAATGCTTTTGTTTCATAGATTGCAATCTTCATTGATGCTCTGAATACTTAATTTGTCTGATGATGCCCAGATTAATGATTTCACGGTATTACAGCATCCGACCATGACAGGCCCGTTTAGATCTCATAAAGAAAGTCCCAGGAAGAGACAAGATGCAAATAAATTTGATTAGGTCCGAAAAGCGAAACGGATCTATTGGCTTCCATTGATCATGCAATACAAATCAATAAAATCCGATCGAGATTTATGCCGTTCCCTCGGCCGAACTGAAATGAAACCACGAAATCAACGCACTTTCATCTTCACCAGATCGATTTATCCATATTTGCGACAGTGCTGCGGTTTGAAACGATGTTGTAATTAAGTAGATCTCTTCTACCAGGATTGCTCTAAACATCCAAACATTCGTTGGGGGATTTTTCCAAAAATCTACAATACCACTTTGTTAAAATCATGCCTCTATCTTGCACGTTGCAAGTTGCGTGCCGTTATTCGACTAATCTTGCAGAATTTGATTATCCATTTGGGTGCACTTCCTCGTTCAACATCGTAGGACAAGACATCTTCCTGCATTCCGTTCTATCTGTATTCGATTAACAATACCCTTAAGTATGTGTAAATACGTATCACCTCTATCGATTAGATAGAGCTGGAATATTTCAGTAATTCCTTGGAGACGTGTAATCGATTGAAACGTCTGGTTTAATGTTGGAAGTTAAGTTTATTGTGGCAATTCGAATCTGAGCAGGTATTGGTAGAGGTTTTCAATGGCCTTTGGTTCTACTGTGAACATTGTCGGAAATATTCCACTGGGCGCCTTTTTTGCATTTATTTATCAAACGTAAACAATTCGTTATTTCTGCTCTTCTTTAGCATTCCTTTTTTGTCAATTGCGTATTTTTAAGTAAAATAAACAGCTAAACACTAGAGTACAAATATTATTTAGCAAAGTTGTTGTAAATGCACTAAATATGTTGATAGGTACCTATATAAATCTAATCTGGTCATAGCCGCAACGTAGGCTGCAAGAGTATTTTTAATGAAATTCACCACATGTATGAGTCGAGATCCAGTTAAGAAATTATGTTACAATTTTAATTGTCGATATTAGAAAGTGAATACCGGTAACGGAATCTGGATGAGAATTAATCACATCAAATCGCTTTTATTGGTCAGTTTTTGCGTCGTCGGTGAGAGTGCACAGGCACACGCTATTTTTGTTCTATTTTTAGAACATTTATAATTAGATTTTGTTACAATCCTTTGAAAAATTGCACTGGTTAAATAGCACTTTCACCAAACAAGTTGACTGCAAAATATGCAGCATGAGAATAAAAATACCATGTAAGCGCAGATTTGACGAAAAAAGTTAAAGTTGCTGAAACAACAGAACAGAAGCTTCACAGCTGGTTCATTTCTCAAACTTGTTTTTTAATGATTGATCAAGGTCGAGAATTTGTATTTAGCAGTAGATTAATGTTGCTGCTATGAAATCGGAGCATATTTAAGCAATTTATGCAACAAGTTTGTGCCATTTATCATCTGTTTTAAATGTTCCCTGAGTATTAATGGGTTAATTCACCCTGAGAATGTAGCTGATTTTTAACAAACACATAGAAAGTTCTGCAATAATCAAACTTGTCACTTCTATTCTGATAAATGTTTAGATTATTAAAATTACTTAAATTTCACATTTTAGTCATTGATAATATTCAGGATTTTTTTAAAAATATTTTTAAATTATGTATCTCACATCCTTAATTAACTAAACTATATTTTGGAAACTGGGGCAACAGGTTCAATGCTAAAAATATAGTTAAATTTAAGAATTTAATATAATTATAAATTTAAGAAATTTACTATTAAGAAAATATTGAAAATTACCATTTGTGCTCTCCAATTTAACAAATTGATTGGTTGATAAAAGTGGTTTTTCGTATATATGATAATAATTTTACTTAAGATGACGATATATATTTTGTTTGCTTATGTTCTATGTTCAATTAATAATTAAATTTTTTTGTGGGAAACTCGACTTGACTATTAACGGTGTGCTTACTGTTCTCTAATAATCTAGCAAATTGATATTCAAAATTGGTAATAGCACTTATTTGGCAATATACAATTAACGTTCATATCTTTTTTCAAAACGCTTTTGACGG
Organism: Dendroctonus ponderosae; assembly: GCF_020466585.1. Lineage (NCBI taxonomy): Eukaryota > Metazoa > Arthropoda > Insecta > Coleoptera > Curculionidae > Dendroctonus > Dendroctonus ponderosae. The sequence continues at coordinate 2,361,683 of NW_026018165.1, forward strand.
TTTTTGTCGACATAGCACCGAAACCTCGGAAATAAATTGGATTTCAGAGAATGGCTTATTGTTGCTCCATCTTAGATTGAGATTGTCATTATTTGTCGGCGTCGTACTTACTAGTTTATTAATTTTACGCACATCTTTTCTTATAGTGTGTCGTTAAAGTACTTTAACTTTAGTCTCGTCGTATGCCGAGCCACACAATGAAATTTGTCAGGATGTAATTGGATTGTTCAGTTCTTTAGATCTGCTTGCACTTAACTATGTGCTTCTTAAAGGTTTTTAATTATTTTCTGTCATTACACGATGAGTAAGTTGTGATTGCCTTGACATAAATGCGACTGAAACAAATTAAATGACAAATATAAAATTGGCAACCATAAAGCGGTAGGGATTAGAAGAAACATGATTATTTGATATCCGCCACTTTTTAATTTGACTTCAACCTTTTATTAAGTTCAATTCGCAAATTTCCATTCAATAGTAACTCATTCCTTTCGGATGACATCTTTTAAGCATAATCAACGCGAACGCCTGACTTTTGCATCATGCAATAAATCAAATGAATACCCTCTGATATTTTTTAGTAATCAATGGTATTGTTTACAGCTTGACACCGGAGGTACGAAATAACGTTCATTCATAGATTAAAACGCCTCTTCGTGAAATTAAAAGAACTATTAAAGGCGGACGACATTGAACAGCGAACATATTTATGGAGGCAAAATGTCATCTAAAAATGTAAATCTAGATCACATTGGGTTTATAAAGCAAGCAAGCAGAGGCGGAGGAAGAATAAAATAAAACTGCACTTTTTATTGAATGGGATAAACTAATCAATGGAAGGGGATCAGAGTCTGCAAATTTCCAATGTTTTTTTTATATTTTCATTGGTTGCTGACACATTGGAATTAAGGCAAGTCGAGCAATTTTTGCAATAGTGAGTTGATTGGAAGTTTACGAATCGTGTCTTCTATGTATTTAAATATTGAGTCTCGGCTTCATCCAAAAAAAAACCTTTTTTTGAAAGGAAGAAAAATACTACTTTTTTTATTTTAAAACAACTTTAAACAACATTTATGCAAAAAAGTTGAAAATGATCAACACCGTAGTGAGTCAGTAATAGATAAATGCGTGCTATTTAAATTGCGACCTCAAACTCGTAGTTCCTTTTAATCACAGATATTTTTTTGGAACTGATACTGTCTGATTTTCTGTCCATCTGTCTATCAACTAGCGCTTTGAACGACACTCAGGGGGACACAGTGTTGTAGTACGAGGTGAAAGAATCGGACAAGATTTAAATATATATTTTATTTACAATTACTGTTCTATTTGCTAGATATTCAAGAGCAAACTGCTATCAATTTTTGAAAAACTGACATGTTGCAGGCATTTTAAAGGAAAATTGTTCAATGGATTCTCTTCTGCTCTAGCTGCATTCGTTTCGGTACGCCACTGCACTGACCAGAAGATATAATATACGAGATCACACCTCGAATTGTTATTATTAAATAAGAATAATAACATATTATATGTAAATAGAGGCGATGCGGCAAAACCCCCGACCATTGAAAATGTGACATCTAAGACTTTGTTTAAATTAACATTTCGTTTTAGGCGGGACACACTTGGAGAGATGGGACGACCCGAAATCATTGTTCATATGTTAATTAGTTTTTGGATTATGTAAGGTTGCAGGATTTTTTTTTTGGACAGTCATTGCGTTTCTAAGTTTGATGTCTGTAAACAATTCGTCATGTTTAATGAATAGATCAAAGGTATTTCCTTAGGACGGACGGTTGAGGAAAATGTGAATGGCCTCGTGTTAACAGGTTTGTAAGTCGTATGTTATGCTGTTAACAAACAGACCACAATCTCCACCTCAAGTTCGAATTATTTTAGACATTGTGGTGTAGGTACTTTGAGCGGCTGTTACCTATGAATAATTGTAGTTTTGTGAAAAATATGAAAACATCTCATCTCATCAGCGAGTCTACTACTCGCTTAATAGCAAACAAAACAAACAAATGATGGGTTTAAGCAAGCGAGGTTTGTGCAAAATATGGTTGCAAATTTTGTTTCAAATCAGCTGTAGATGGAAAAATTCGAATAGGTAGTCTGATTAACTCAGTAACTATAAGAACCGCGTCCGTGTAATCTTTGCGATTCGGATATGATGATGTTCAAAAACGCAAGAAAATTAAGAAAACTTAAGCTATATTTTTTATTTTGATTACAAACTTTCATATTTTTCCAGCTGTAGAAAACTTTTGCTCGATGTTTCGCACTTGTCGTCCTGTTGTGAAGGTTCTTTCAACGTAAACGTTCACAAAAGAAGAATTAGCACTACGTCTTGGAGATAACTATTTTGAAATTTAATTTTTTGTCAAAAACCTGAAGAAAAAGCCCAAGATTGTTTAACTTGCCAATGTTTTCTAATCATTAAATGAAATTGAAACTTTATAAGTCGAAAAAGTGACTTCAATGGCTGTTTCAAAGTTGTTCGGAAACTAGTCTTTTCTTTCTAATCTTTGATATTTATCTCAAAAAATAACAATATGCGCTGGTCTCCCAAACTCCCACTTTAACAACTTAAAAAAAATGCAGGGTTTCAGCCTTCGTTCTCTAAATTATCATGCTATTGCTTTAAGTACTACAAAAACATTCAGAGGCAGATTAAGACGCGATACTTAGTATTTTATGTTTAATGTTGATGAAAAAGCTAAAAATATCGTTAAAGTTAGGGCCAAATTTATCTTTTTTAAGCTTTACCATTTAGCGATATATTTTTATGTGCCACAGAGAGTATTTTTGTGCAAACCGAAAACATCTTGAATGTGAAAATTTTTATAGGTTCGAAAATCACTTAAAGTTATCAACAACCTAAATTAGATTTCACAGTTATGACCAAAAAATAAACAACGTACTTTCTGCCAATTATTCTGCAAAATTTCAATTTGAAATAAGTTTTTTTATAACTTGGTTTTCAATTTTAAAACGATAGCAACTGAAATATTTTCTAATACTCCATTGCAAATACCTTTAAATCAATATTTAAATGATGCTTGATATCCAAGAAATTCCGCGTTCCTGTCCTTGTTAAAGTATCATCTGCAGATGGTTCGGAAATCAAGAACGTAAATAATTTGAGCAAGTAGTTTCATTACCAAATCGATTTTTTTAAATGGACTAATATAGATATTCGAATATTATGAAACCATGATGAAGTAGAAAAAGTAGAAAAAAAAAACGTTTTTAAGTGACCTCATTGAAGCGTTTGATACTCTTGCGGGTACATATTCAAAACGCCATATGGATAAATTAACATTTTATCTGTGATAAAGTAAACGGTAAAATTTTAATGAACCACACAACGTAGTAAAGCGAGCTTGAAATAACACTGCAATAGAAGACACGATTAAATTTTTTTGGGTTTTGATGCTCAATTTGGGAAAAAAATAATTTCTATGCAAATGCGACAGTTTTCTGCTTTGATCTGCGATCCTTTCGATATACTGTTGACGGTTACCAGTAGGTAATTTTCGGAGACTTACACGCACTTACTTTATCGCAACCATAAACTGAATAGGCATCATTTGAAAGTTGAATTTCGGTCCCATCCTGGATATCTTTGAATATATTGCAGTTGTCATGCTTGGGTTTCGGCGTCATATTAAATGAAATTAGTCCCCGGTGCAATTTACCCTCAAATGGCACGCATACTCTAAAACTGGAACCGAATTCGTAATGTGGCATACCAAAGTGCACTGCCTCGATTCCAAGAAATTCCTTCAGCTATTTGTCACATGTCGTCTAACAATGCCAGTTGGGCACCAATCCGTGACACTTCCAAACACTTTCATCAATTTTTCACTCAATCAAGCGACTCGCCGTTCTAGATGTCCACAAGATCACTCAGGCATGGTAAAAATCAGTCGACATTTGTCAATTGTTTACTGCATCATCGAGGCGTTCGATTTTCGGTTACCCGATTGTGCATAAAACCCGTTTGATTGCTTCTTTTGTTATTGATCTTCGTTTTTTCTTTGCGCAAATCCTTGTTGCAGCAACTATTTGGACGAATAATGGCTTTGGACGCAAAAAATCAGTTTTAAAGTGAAAGCAGTTTTTTTTTTCGGTTTAAGCTGATCTGCGCTTCCTTTCGATGATGATTAGAAAGTGATAGGCTTTTTTTCTGTTCTGCCAATAGAACCATGTAATATGATGGGGTTTTTCAACCACATTTCGTATTTGCGCAAATTAGTGAACACTTTTTTCGCGTTTAGTAATTTTGTAGAAATTCCACGTGGTTTTACACTTAAAATTTTTACAATACGAGGTCTCCAGCGGAAATGTGTAAAATGCTTTGAACCGATTAATTCTGGAGCAAATAGTGTAATATTGTCGACCAATTGACAATCCCATTTCTGCCTTTTAGCTCAACCAGGTATCGAACAGAGTATCAAAATAAATTCAACAAAGTCGCCATACTTGTCTAAGTCCAATCTGATCACAGATTAAGTCGACTGTGTAATCCGAGATCTGTTAGTCGTAAAAACGGTTGAAATCTAAATTAAACCTCCCACGACAGTCACGATATATCTGATGTCTCCAACTTTGAGAAATCCGTATTTCAGAGGGTATTTAATTTTGAAACGACAAAGCCATGATGAAATTGTCATTTGGCGATATTTCCGATTGGAAATTGCATTGGATAATTGTGCAAAACAGAGCTCAAAGAAGTATTAAATTAGGAAAATCGGTATTGGTTTAATTAAGTGTGACAAATGATCCTACTTGTAACAGTTTATCAGATTATCGTCTAATTAAAGAAAAATGTTTTTTAAAAGGTATTTAGCATGAACCACTTAATACATTCATTATCTTTTAAGCATGGGAATTTTTCTGAATGGACGAAATTAAGTAACTGGTACCTCTGGGAACAGAACTGACATCTTTTCATTGAATACGTACAAAACAAATATACTTGAAAACGCAGAGTCCATTGTCCTATTTGGGTCAATATTTATGGATAATTGTGTTTTTGCCTTTTTTCTGAGATTGAAAAAAATTGCCCAATTTGTAACTTCTTCTCAATCGTTTCAGCTGAAGTGTATTTCATATAATTTCCAACTAGTATCTAGTAAATAGAGATGCATGTGAGTCCAATCGTTTAAATGCTTTACGAAAATGAGAACCTTTTATTCGGCTTCGAGTCCATTGTGCAGAAAGCCAGACGGGCATAAGGAAATCCTTGCGATCTTTGCAGTTAGAATAAGAGTATGAATATTACTACTTACTATTTACGCGGAAATCAAATGCAAAATTAATCGGAGCTAAAGCATTAGATATACCGGGTGTAAATTTGAAAACTTTCCTTGTTTACAGTGTAAACAACGGGGCACAAAACGCTAAACTTGTTTGCTAGACTACAAATAAATAGTTTAGAGACGAGCCGCCGCGAGAACTTGCGAGAAATGAAACAGGCTGATGACAAAATTGAATGTAAGTTTAAGTAATTAAATTAAATAGTTAAAAGATTTGTTTTAATAATGGTTTGAAGTTATTTTAAACATTTTTAAATTATCATTACTTTTCGTTTCTTCAAGTCCTACTAAAAACTCATGATGTTTTGAACAAAACCATAATTTAAAATTGTTCAACTGATTGGTGTCCCTTATGGTGTAAACAAATGCAAATGCAGCATTTCAATTATTGCCGAAATTGTTATGAATTGACCAATTGAAATTGTTTACATACCTAAAAAACAATCCATTTTAACACCACATTTATTCACGTTCTAAAATAGCCATCAGTTCGCCCAAATGCCGTGAATAAATATTCGTATTATTGAAATTTAATGTTCTAACCGATCAGTTAAACAGCAATCGGACATAATTATACTAATTCAAAGGAGTTTAGAATTCATTTAATATGTAAATAAATAGAGGCCATAAATCTCTGCTCCAAGTGAAAAATGGAATCTGAGATCGATCCGTAAGATATCCCGAAATGGTCAGATGCTGAATCGTCGCTTAATTTTTCGTTATTTAACAGTCGGCTGAAGAAGCAATGATGAATCCTGCATTGTTGCAAGGTGATGAATAAAATTGTTCATATGGTTAAATTGCGAAAAGGTGAAATTTAAATATCGGACTGATTAATTACACGCAATGCTGTTATGCGGCGAAGTAAAAGTAATTGGTACAGCACATATGTTAATAAAGTTTTGCTAATTATTTGATCTTCTTTTCTTGATTAGCCATTATGTGTGTTATAAATATGTTAATTGCTGAAAGACGCATTTTTGGAAATGTTTTGAGAAAGTAGCTTTTGATTCCGAAATTGATAATTATTGCTTAATGTAATTTATGAATGCCATCTAAAGCAAGTTAACTGTATCTTGCTGAACATCAAAATCATTAATATGACTAACACTAACGACTTTAAAAGCTTTTCTAATTAGCCTGCTAACACGAAGTGGGTGGTAAAATATAGTGTTAAGTCAGCAAAGCTCCTTAATGTTCGGACGCATCTTCTGTATGAACATTTAAGAAGTTGCCTAGCCTGTAAATGATTATGGTTCAGACTTGTAATTGCAGAAAAATGTAGTTTTAAATATCAGCGGTATAAGTATAGAGTAACGCAACATAACATTGGCAGAAAGCTCTTGTACACTTTAATATCGTACTTGTAGAATATACTTTATGTTGCGTTATTACTAAATCAAGTTTTTTACTTGTGCTTTTGGAAAAACACTAACATTATTTTATTGCAGGCACCAACTGGTTGGGGTTCGTGGGGGGATTGATTGGAGCTCCACATCTCTAGTTGGTAAGTTCTTTTCATTCTCCATAATTTTATAGAGTTTTATATTTACAGCACAATTATTTAATCGCGATTTATTTTGGCGTTTTGCCTACAAAAGTTTCCTTTTGCACGGTTGTTCGCTTACATTGTGGGGCTTATGCGGATTAGGAAAATTTTGTTAATTTCCCCAAAATACCTTCAGTAAGGAATTACTAAAAATTAAATCATTTATTGAGAATTTACAATTTGTTCTTGATTATAGCTGGAAGAGATTGTCGTCGTCTTTAATAACATTTTTATAAACCTTATTTAAAAATCATTCATCATTTCTCTAGTTGAAAATTTAAGTAAAATCCTTAGTCTGTATTAAAAATTGATATCCAATCACTTTTACTGCACTCGACATTCTATTTCGAACAGTTATGTTATTCATTTACTCGTTACCTGTTTCTTATTCTAACTAACAAAATCTCAAATAGAAAATTAACGACTTAATTTACATTTCTCGATTGTTTACATTCATTTTGGACTACCTACTACTAAAACTCAATTAGAATTGTGAAAGTATAACCCACAAACAACTTGTTCTAAACATCTTTTTTCCAAGGATTTAATTTGCGGATAATTGTCTTTATTCCATACAAATTCAACGTGCTTGCAATACTTTTACATATTCGAAAAAAAATCTATTACTTTATACAATGTAAATAAATTTCGACTAGTCGTACTTATCCTTCCTTATTGCATCACGCGAAATGAGAAAGAAGCCAATACCAACATGCCAATTCATCATGCATAAATTATCGGTAGTACAAGATGATCACACGCCTTAACTTTTCGGTTTTTTTCTATTGTTGCTAATCGAAATTCTAATAGCTTTGTTACGTAACTTTTCGCAAAATTTTGGGTGGAACCTTTAAATTGGCACTTGCATTCATCGGACCAATAAGCCAATGAACTGCTACTTCCAATGGTGTAAAACAGCGTTAATATATTGGTGGTTTTAATTTCTGCTGAATTTCAATCAGTTGGTTTAATACATACCTTAACTTTGCAAAAGAAGCGGTGAAAAACACATTTGCATAATAACAGAGTTTTAAAATTCTCACAGTTTATAATTCCATCAGCTATAAAATGAGCTGGCAAGTTAATAATACGACTTTGTTGAAAGCGGTTGCAATACTTTGACTTATCAAAAATGGTATTAATTATTTTCACGTGTTTAATCTTTATTAGTTTGTTCAATTTTTTCTGATCGAACATAATGGTCTGTAAAACTATAACCGATCGTAAATCGGCAAGGTTTTATTTTTATTTCGTTAACCAACAACTAATCAAAATCGAAATGGCAAATTTGAAAGTAAGGGAAACGGCTATATGTTGAAACACTTGAAATCTCTATCATATGACTTAGCTAAAAAGTTTGATGGCAATATCCTAAAATCGATTGGTTCCAGACAGGCGCAATTTAATTGTCGAAGAGAAACACAACATCCTTTAATTAGGTGGAAGTAGGTCAAATCGGTAAGGATTAAGTTGAGTAACTCCCACGTAAATAGTTTTAAATGTGCCTTGCTACATTAGCAGTTTTTAAGCGTATTAGATGCTTTTCATAATTCTTTCACCAGCAAAATCTCATGCTCGGTCCGGAAGGACTGGTTTAAACTGCTATTAAGCTTTTGTATTTTTTTATGGTCATCTTAAGTCCATCCAATGCTATTGGTGCAAACAAAACTGCTTAAATTTCAATAGGACCGAAAAAAAATTAGCTGTTTTACACTATATGACATCAATATCTATTTGAGTTTCTCTACCATATTATTACCCATACTGGGCGTTAATTAATTAAAATTGTAACAAATTACTCTTCCAAAAGAATATGTAAATTCGTCGATCTAAATAATTCACGAAGGCTTTCAGCAATCGCTCCCAGAAATGCATAAATTAAAAATTAATCTAATTTTTTGATGGCAGATGGACATATCTCGCTGACATGTCAAGTATTTAGAAAGTGTAACATATTATTTGCATGTCAGGCAACAAACCATTTCATAACATAACATTATCAAGAATAAATAGTCGCTTTTATTGTGTAGCGGAACCGGTTTTTTGGAACAATTTCCCTTTTTTCCTTAATACTTTATTACTGGCTTTTCGCATTCGTGTAAATAATAAAGTCCCGTTCATAAAGGAACTTTTTCCTTTTAACATGATTTTATCGCGTTTCCTATGTAGCCGGTATCTCGAATCGGATGCAATTTTTAGCGAAATATAACGTGTGCGACACTTTGTACAGTTGGAAGATTGTCCTTCAATAGCTGTACCTACGTTTTATTATGAACAATAATGCATTGCATCCGTTCCCGTTTAATAGAACGTAATTCCACGTAAAACAACAAAAACTCGCACATTACTATGACTAACAACGGACGATTTATTTATTTCTACTTTGCCTATGTCTATCCTTATTTGGGCCCTAATACGGCTAACTAACAATAAATAACATCACTTAACTTATTATACGTGAGCATTTAATACGACTCGCTCGGTATCACGCTAAAAGATGTCTGATTTAATTATTCATTATAGGTGGTGTATCGAATTCGTGCCTCGATTTCCTGTTTTGCAATAAACGCAAAAGTTTTAATCTTAAGAAGTGTGTTCCAACTATTACAGGGTACAGCTACGGATTTGTGTAATTTTTTTCTTGAGTTTTCGGAAATGAAGTAATTTTGAAGCAACGTTTGCTGGATGAATCCTCCAATAAACTCAAAATGGATTATTTTAATTTTTTTGCGTGGTTTTATTTTTTTTTATTTTTCAGCTTGAGATTTGAAATATTTGTGGTCTCTTAAAATGTTACAAAAGATCAGACATTCCAAAAGTTCGAACACATTTTCTGATTAATAAAGAATAATAATTTCTTATCAATATTTTGATCACTAGATCAGATTATATCTGTGTGATTATATTTTTGTGGCGAGAAAATTTGAGTGCTTGCAAGCACCGTGTCTGCTTGCCAGCAGCGTGTGCTGAAAAATAAAAACCGATATATACAGGGTGGCCATTTTCTGAATCTTTGTATGGGTAACTTCTACATTTTTAAAGATAGAGAATCCGTTAAATCGGCAAAATTGGGCAGAATTCGATTGCTTATTCATTACCGTTTCGAAAATTTGGGTCCCCGACTTGGTTCCTGAAATATCCCGAAGAGACAAGAAATCAACACCATTTTAACTATCACTTATTACGTAAACTGCTTAACTTAGAAAAAAAGTTAAAACTGCCCTTAGTACAACTTTTTGCGTTGAATCCAATAAACTAGCACTCGTCGTCATGGTCAACTTGATTTGCGAGATAAAAAATAAACTTATGGTTATTTAAATGGTCATAGTTGGCTGTGGGTCTTTTAAAATCCTTATTTTTTTCTCAATTTAACGATATAATTGTTTGTATGTTTTTCTCCTTTCGTTGCCGTAAAACTTCAAAAGAAGATAAAAATGTGTAGTAGGCTATGGAAACAAGAACTATATTATCACACAAAGCACAAAACAGTAATGAATCGTTTAAATTAAATGTTCAAATTGACTTCCGTTTACGTCCAGGCATTTTTTCGCATCTTCACATTCAACTCGTGAGTTATGTGAAGGGACACTATCATGTTGAAAATATGCCAATTTTCGATACGAAGCTAACGGAAAACTATTCAACATGTCTTCAAGTTCATTTGGTAAAAAGCGTAAATACCTTTCCATATTTAAATTGTGATTATAAAAGAATGGACCAATAATTTTAAAAGGCCCAAAGGCAAAGAAAAAAATGAAGCGAGCAAGCAAGATGCCACATCATCTAGCAAATAAAGTGATTCTCCCAGTTATTTTATAGGCATTCATTTGCTGCTTCCTGCTGATTCATCAACTTTTAACAAACTGTAATTTATACATCAAATTACCACCTATTTAGCAAATTAGGTCCCCAAAAGAGAAACATACATTTTTAATCGCCAGAAGATTTAAGCTTACAATGGATGGCATGTTACAAATAGGTTCTTTCAGCAAAGCTTCCTGGGTTACTCTTCGGTTGTGGCAACAGGTAGCGACCCAAATTTGAATTCCCCCTGCAAAAACTGCCATATATTTAAGCGAATATCATTAACATATTTTATTTATTACCGTGTTTGTCGATATGCATCTCGGGGCCATTCATTTTCTAAAACAATGTTCTCGGCGTGATTTTGAAACCCGCCCGGCACACGCCATACACGGCCCAACCTTTGCATGGTATCTCCTTCAGTTTACCGGAGACGGTTAGAAAGTAAAAACCTGGCTCTCAGACTGCTAGTTTTAGGTTTAATTAATTTCGTGTTGATGCCACTCCAAGATTTTTTTAATTGCCGGCTCTTGAACGTGAACTCAGCAGTTACTCGGTTAATTCGACGAAAGACATAAAAGTTTTACGTTGATTAGGTGTGGTCTGAAGACATTGCAAATTTGAGGCCCTGAGAATCGTCCTCTTGATGCAATTATTTTATTTTTTAAATTACTGTCAATGTTTTCGATGAAATGTATCTCACGATTTAAACTAATGAGCAAAAAAGTGTGTTACGAAACAGGAAATTTATTGTTCGCTAAATTGTCAGGACTTTACCTATCAAGTGACTAAAAATGCAGAAGCAGAAATGCAACAACTAATGAACATATAAATGAAAGCAAAAAACTATTAATTAACTCCAAATTTATACCAATCAAACATTCAACGAATCTTTGATACTTTCTTCAAATTATGGACAAAAATCATACCTCTTAAAAATGTATTGATGGCTTTGATCAGGTACTTAAATGATTGACTAGTTTAATACCGATAAGAGCGAAAATATTGTGTTTTTTTTTTACTTCAGCTTTTCAAATAGATATTGCCTTTTTATACAACACAGTATCAAACCGTACGTTTCCAAAAACCCACAGAAAAATTTTAAGGAAATTGTCTAGATGTTAGACGCCCTGGTAGATCCATAATGAACATCATTTCGTAGCTAACCTTGCTCCACATAGAGAATTCCCTAGAACTTAGCTAGTTAATGCTATTGTTAGGCTATTTCTTCGCTTAAATACTGTTGATGTTGCATATACGAATATATTACAATAGCGGGAATTTATTGTACTTGAGTGTTAAAAATGTTTCTCAAGTTAACACCGGACGAGTAATATAATAGTTAATGTCTTCTTTCGTTTAAGTAATTTGCAGGTTGGTTAATATTAAAAGATGTTTAATGGGCTGGACGTCTACTAAATTCATGTGAGAGTGGAGGTGATAGACATTTTTTTCCTGAATCGAGAAAGTTTGCCACTGAAATTTCAACCCTAATTGTGTATACATAAACGTCCATTGTTATCGGTATATCACTCTAATTACAAAAATTCTCAAAATTAGGCTGGCAAATTACATTATCATTATACTTTATTATACTGAAAATTTTCAAGTAAAATATTTTTAAATACCCTAGTTTTTTCCACAATTTAATTACATCTTAAAACCGGTACACGAGTATGTGTTTTCATATGTATACAATACTAATGGGTTTTAGATGGCGACTGACAAGCATATCCGGTGAAATTTCCTGCTTGCCAAAATTAAGTATGTTTGAAATATTACAAACGTGTGCTTAGAGTTTCTTGGTTATTAATACTGAAAACAGGTCTTGTCATCCAATTTTTGATGAGCAAATTAATAGAAAGCTAGGCCTAGTGATTTTTAGCCTAGCAGTGAAAACGAGTTTGTCTGATGACTTAGTTTCGAAGAATTGCTTAATGTTGAATAATTTTCAGCGAGCATTTATTATAACAAAATCAAGAGCAACATAATAGAGCTGTCTCTTAGCAATTTATTAGAAACGCTTTCTCCGTCTATACTTAAGGAAGCAGCCTCAGATCCCAAAGGTTCAGATCCATAAACAAAAGGCGCAGAAATGGAAACTAGTATTTTTAGAACGTGAAAACAATAAATGATATATATTTTTTAATAACACCTATGTATGCATAGTGATAGAATTGATATATTCACACGTACACGCATGAATGCATGGACGCAATATTTTTACTTGGAGCGATACGCATTGTTAAAATTATTACCACGCAGTCTCAAATTATAGGTTTCATTATACACAAATGAAAGGAAATCCTACTTTATAAGAAATATGAAATTCAATTACTTTTCAAATTCTATTTCCCGAATCTGCTGTTCAACATGTAAACATATTTAATAAAGATCTGAAATCGTTCAGAATTAGGCCCATTAGGCATCTATGTCTCAATAAGTGGTTAGGCCAAATATTAGAAGTAACAGACTGAAAGAAGATGCCACTGGGATAAGCAACGTAGCCCTGCATCCTGTCGGTTTATATATTTATATAACTAAAATGAGTATTTAATATACTGTCGGAATTAGCAAAATGAATCACTACGAAAGGTCTAAGAACACTTGCCCCAATCTACACTATTTCGCATTCGCACCTGAAAAGCTTCTTCTAGCACCTGCAGATGTTACCAAGAAAATACCATTTGCTTGTTCTATAATTACGCGTTAAATAAAAGTGGCGAATTACATTGACAAATACATGAATTAGTATCTACGAACACAGATGACTACCATTCTGAAGATTCCCAGTTTCAGCGAAACAAACAATACAAATTTTCCTCATTGATCGTTGCATGATTTGTTGTGTTGACCTTAAAGAACAGTCTTAATTACGTCTCCGTGTTAAACGAAGTTCGAGAACGGTATAAATTTGCATCTGAGATTTGCATTTAGTATTGCAAGGTAATTTGCTGACGCTTCTTCACGCTTCGACGATCAATCTAAAATTATTGCAGCCGTTATTTTGATATGATTTTGTTTAAGGAAATTGGTTGTGTTTTGGTTGAACCCTTAGAAACACAATTTCGAATCGGCTATCTAAAACTCGTAAACTCATGAGCGAACTTTAATAAAATGCCAAACAAATAGCCGAAGAAAGATAAATGCAAAAAGAGGAAACTGCTTATCGAAAGATAATTCTTTTGTTCAAATGCAATTAATGAGACATTCAAAAAACTAGGTTTTGCAAATTCATCAGTTATTCGAAAGAATTTGTTGGTTGGTATTTGCTGGTGAATTGAAGGAATATGAAAATGAGGAAAAGCCTATTTGAGTATCAGATGTAAAATGACTGAGAATAACAAAAAAATCAAAATCATAAAAATTCTAATACCAATTCGCCATTTACTTTAAATTAAATGCAAATAATACAAAAAAAGTTTTGGGAGATATTGCAGTTGCACTTTTATTTCGTTCAACTTGTTTAATTTTTTTGTTTCGTTTATGCAATTATTATTAGTCAACAATATATTTTTTGTGTATTTCGATAACGGATTTTGTCTATGGATGAAAAAGTATTAATTAAACACTCACCAACAGGAAACATATTGAGAACCTTTTCCCCTTACGCAAATGCAAATTAAGTAAAACTATCATTTAAAGCCCTTTAAAAGCTTGTTATTAAAATTGTTTTTCCACTTTGACAGGCTTTTTGCGATGTGTTGAACACGAAAAAAATGAAAATGGTTTAGAATCGTTATGCAAAGCTACAAAAGAAAAAAGTCGTTAATTCGATTTGCTTATTTCGATTGTTCATTGCTACTTACAAATAGTAGTAGAAAAAATGTAACAGTCAGAAGATTTTTTATTATAAACTCGTTTATTTTATCAAGTTGACTATAGGAGATTTTCCGCATGCACCCAAATTTATAAACGTTTAGAATTTTTCCCGTAAAATTGGTACTTTGGTCTTCGACAGTTGATGCGAATTTTTTTGGTGTTTTATATATCGGCATCTCGGATTATAAACTTAAAAAGTCATCAAAAAAACACCTGTTTAAAAATTGCTCATTTGTACTAAAAACTTTTAAGGAATTGGAATTTGACAACCTTAATTTTTGCATTCTGTTTTCACAAATTGTGGTAAATTAACTAATAGTTAGAATCATCCAAGTCCCAATAAAAAGTAGATAATTTTAATAAAATTCAGAACAAAATAGTAGATTAATTCATTTTACTTTTATTTCATGTCTTTCCATTTCGGATTATTTCCCAAAAATTTGTTTTTAGATAAATATGTCACAGCCAATATATTTTGGCTAAAATCATGTTGAAAAATTCTATAACTTACCTTTTGCTTTTCTGGTTTAACCACCCAGGTCAACCAAATCGATAAAAGTTCGTTTCAAAAAATCCCAATTTATTGTCCACTATTTGAGCGAGTTTCTGTCGACGCCACAAAACCAGAGTTAAGAAATCAATATCGACATAGAAATCAGTCACAAATTAAAATAAATGAAAACACACTTCAGCTCTTTAGAAACACTGTCCAGTTAAACCGCCACAAATCTGAGCGACGTCAACGATCGGTTAAGTGAGAAGTTCTAAGGGAGTTCAACGGGCGATTAGGCGATGACTGTCAGAAGTGTAACTTTCAATTGAGTTATGACTTCTTCCATGGTGATTGGGTCTGGGGGGTTGGTAGATTTGACTGTCATTTCTTTAGACCAGACAACTTCCAGCCTCTTACAGCATGTGAGAAATCTCGTGGAAAGTTTCCTCTGGAGTTCCTCTTAACATGCGAAGCACTAAGCTCAGAAAGTTGACAGTTTCGGACGCCTTATCTGATCTTCCCGAGTAAATGCACTGGGTATCACTGAGTGTTTCGAAAAGTAATCGAAAACGTTTTATCAATTCTCGACGGTTCACCGGGATTTTAGGAGTTTTCCTGCCGAAGTAGTTGGTTATCCCGTTGGAAGATACTCGGAAGAAGAAGTCGGCGGATCCGCGCGCACGTGCCTTGGTAGGTTTCGGAAGATCGGACGTGGTACTGTCTTAACGATGGTTGGCGGTTCACTGAGCTGGTTGTGTTTGCGTCCGGACCACGCCAAAGGATCTGCTCCAGTTCTGGGCGAGATCGAAAGTGTTTTCTTCGCGGATGGACCCAGCTGGGTGTAGTTGGTGGAGGTTGGCGGTTTCTTGATGGTCAGTTAGGATTACAGTATCACCTAGAACTGTTAGACCGACTGGACCGTCAATAAAAATCGTACTTTATGAAACTAGTAGGCTGCCTATAATATATGAACTAATTACTTGCGCAACATAAAAAGGCGTCGTTATTGGCATGGGCAATCAAATTCATTACTCCAGCATTTGGTTGGCGTGCTCGTTTTGTCTTCAGAATGGGCCGGTTTTCTGTCTTTGATTCATTTATTGATTAAAACCACTTGGGAAGCATTTATTAAGGCCAGCACTTATTTGCCGGCTCTGTTTATGCAAAGTACGGAAATTAGTGTTTGGGAATACAAAGTCAATTGTTTGGATATTAACGTAACAATTGTATTCTAATAAATTTGAAATTACTTTGTAAGTTGAACAAGTTATAGAGCCTCTATTACATAAGCGGTCTTGGTCAAATTCGAAATGATGTTTTTCAGTGGAAATTCAATGGATTGCAACTCAACTTCTGAGACTCACTGTCTCAGAAGCAATGCCTGAATTAGTTTAAAATTCCGCAGTGTGTTTTTTGGAAAAAAGCTTAGAACCATATTTTTTTTTTTTATTGACAAATTTATTTACACAGGATCATCCAAAAATCAATAACGGTTAGAAAAATCATTTTTTGAAATGAAAGCACCTATTTTTGCTTCAATTTTCCGGGAATTTTAATGCTATGTAATGCATTCATTGTATGCTTCAGGTACCATTTCCTGTACCTAAACTCAAGAGGAGTTGAGGAATTGACGTTGTAAAAAATATTTGCCAAAATAACAAGATGCAAGAAGAGTTTATTGATCGCCTTGGATATAGCTAACCCGTGAATTATACACATTTTGACCCTTTAAGTTGATGGTCGTTATCTATCTTTGAACCATCATGGGTGCATAAATTTGGTTTAAAAGAACATGCTTTTTCCAAGAAAGCATGACAGAGCATTTCCCAAAAAAATAATCTGTTGAATTTCAAATTAATTTAGACATTACTTCTGGGACTCACTGTAGGCAAGTAAAATATAACCGTGCTCTAACTTCCGTTTTGTCCAGTGTTTTATTCGCCACCAGTAAATTCAAACATTGAAAATTGAAGATGCAATACGCACGTGTTTGTAAAACGTTAAAAACGGTCTTAAAGTTCGAAAATCTCGTCAGCTTTATTCTCTCAAGTTACCCGGCAAACATAGTTGCTTTAACTGCCGGGCGATTATGAATGATATGATCGAAATATTCAGATCATGGCTAACTAATCGATCATTTGATTACTGCAACTGAGAGATCACTCGAAAAGATAATTTACTTTTTTTATTCATGTGGTACCGGTTCTCGAATAGAACTTTTGCGACAAGCATGAATCAGATACAATTTTTAAATGCTAACTTATAGTAAGTGTGTATGTTATTTTTTGTTTTATTTCGGTTGTTTTTTAAATAGTTTGTGTCTTGAATTTTTTGTCATTATTTCTGCCTGCCTGAAGTGTTGTTGAAAATTGCTTCACTCATTTTGTAATATTATAGAAACTTCGGAACACGACTTCCAACATGAAAATTATCATCAGTTATAACATACCTATCCAATTTTGACAAATTATTGGAGAAATAGATGCGATTAATTTTTTGTTCACTTTTGCTGTAGGTATTCATTAACGCCATTTAATCTTTGGCTGAAAAAGATGTGTGACAAAAAAAGAAGTTCAATTTTGTTAAATTTGGTAGCTTGGTATACAATAACTTAGCAAGTTCAGGATACTCGCTAGTAGTTCCAAAACATCGCTAGTTAAAATGTCACTTATAAAATTGCAAGACTTTTAGATAAATCGGTTAACATGATTTTTGGTAATTAATAACTAATCGGTATTTTGACACGATCCTTAATATTTTGTACAATTGAATTCTGCTTCCTTATTTTCCTGCATTGTTTAAAAAGCAGTCATTGCATGTTTTTTGAATCTACAATAAACTAAATATTACTGTCGCTTTTCTGGCGTTAATTCCTCTGCCTTATTCTCTATTTATACCTTCAGGACATGTTTTAGTTTAATTCAATTGACGCTGCAAATTGACAATTTTCGTTGAGCAAAGCTGTCTAATAAATCCTTTAGCTGATCAATTTTCCTTTAAATTTCCTCGAATACGCTTAGCCAATTTACAAATTGGCACTTGCTTGCGGATATCTTCTTTGGTATTCCCGAACTACCGAGTGTCTGCTGATTTTCGATTGGAAAATCCATCGACATTAATTAATTATGATCGATGTTGATTTCGATAAGCTTCAGTTTGTGACCGTTATTGTTTAATTAATGCTTTCAAACCAATGTCAATATGATATTTACAAACTCACCGTAACAACCGTTTTTTGAATATTTTTTTTATTTCAGTGAAAAATTGTGCAATCTACTGACCTAACAATCCCTGTATTATGTACTATTTTATTTTATTACTATTTATTTTTGCAAATAAAAATCTATTCGCTATATAGATGTTACAATAATTATAAAAGCATCATAAAGACTTGCTATCCGCTGTAACCAAGAAAAACTTTGCAACCAAATGAGTGTGTTTTTAGTCAAAAAATACTAGCAAAAAATATTAGAAATTCATTTTTATTGAAAACAATGCCTGTATGTTGCAAAAGGTCCATGTTCCGCTTGCGATGTATATCCTCATTGCAAATATAAATTGATTTTGGGAAATATTTAACATAATATTTTAAAACAAAGACAAGAAATGAAACGCAACATATACGAAAAAACCGCTCAAGAGTATGACATTTAACCTGCAAATTGAGAAACAAACGAAATAAATAGTTTATTGGGTCGAATTTCATTAACGAATTTCGTCCGTCGTTAGGAAATTGACCTAAACTTGATCGATTGGAACGACAAGGTGTTAAAATAAAAACAATCGGTTGATTCATAGTAGGTACTATTCCGGTAATTGTTTATTCAGATATTTTTTCAGGATTCAATAGAATTTCGTCTCAGACAGAATTTCCAAATTCCCTTTTACAGTTAGTTTCAATACATATACATATACGTCTTATATATCTTAAACTTTGTATAAAATCGAGAAAATTAACCGGCGAAATATTTTCAGCCTTAAAAACCCGAACGAACGAGATATAAAGTGTAGATAGTATTTTACGTTAAGATCGGAGCCTTGTTGAAATTAAATCAGCAATAGTAATTTCAATTTTAAGCGCCTTATAACCGATGTGAACTAAAGATTAACTGAAGTGTGCAAAATTATAGATTTCGCGTTTTCGTCCCGGGTAGCAATTAGGAATCATTAAACGTGATTAATTATCTGAAATTACGCTTATGGGCACTTGTTACTAGGACAAAATATGGTTTTCAACAGTTGCCTAGAAAAAAAATTAACTACTTAAATTTATAGCAGTATTAACGGTTTATAAATTAATTGACTTTGTTAAAAGTTTTTATATTTTTTGCAAAAAAATTAGGACTTGGGATCGTGCAACTAATTGTAACAGTTTTCTCTAATTGCCGAGCTGCAGCACGAGCTGATTCCTATATAAAAAACTAAGAGACACTTGTTTTTTTTATTTCATATTTGATAATTATTGTTAAAATGGGAGATTGAAAGGCAGTAACCGAAAAGCTTGCGGGTTTTAGTATGTATTCGCTGCTTGAATTAACGACTGAGCTTTAGGCTAAGTTTCTTGAATGTCTTGAAAATTTTGATTTCCGCGTATTTACATGACGCAAAACATTACAACGTTACAACGGCATTAAGTAAACTTGATCTACTTCCTATACTGGAATGGCAATTGAGATATATTTTGCATTTTCTATTATATCCTACATATATGTTTTTTTTTATTTGAACGGGGTGTACAACTTACGAATTACTGAGCAATGTTTGAAGATTCGAATAATTTAAAAAATGTTGCAGAAGTAGGATATTTCGAAGGAAGCAATGTGTTAAACCTTGGATGTTAATAACAATGGCAATAATTGTTTTTTTTTCTTTGCTTGAAAACTTACAATAAACTAACAATACAAATTATAAAAAATTGTATTACACGCTTATATATTATAATTTTTTTAAATATTATTTCTAATGGTTTATCAAAGAGTGATTTCCTGGGGCGAACTTATTGAAGATTCTTATCAGCAATCATACCTGACTGCATAAAAGGTGCATTGATATCAGACAAAACCGATTGCAAGTTCACTTAAGTACCTGACTGGGCACACCCTATAAAATGTCCATAAACCATTGTTACATCACAAATTAGCCATCGGTTAGATTATAAATAATATCGCACATTGTTACGCTTGAAGACTGATACAAGACGACGCCATGTTTGCTCTCGAGGCTTAAGGATGTTTTTTCTTTAATAAACGCAAATAAATCACAATATAATAAATAACTGGGGCCACCTCTCTTTGCTAACCTGGTTACCACCTATCGGTCTTTGTATATCGGCGCGGTCCGTGATATGCGTGAAGTTATTTCGATTTTTTTTTGGTTTTGTTATATGTCCGGGTTAGGAAATATATGGCAGCATTGTCTAATGTTTAATTATTGAACACCAAGATTGATTACGATATTGCTAAAATTACGTGCTGTACTTGCTTAGATTAGTGCTGTAGATACAGACAAGTTTGCCGTTTGCAGAATAATATCTTTTATGTTTCACCTATACATTATTGGCTCATAATACCTTAGAGATGAAACATATAATAATATCCATAACGCCCGCTTATAATGCCCGCTCATAATGCCCGCTCTTAATGCCCGCTAAGTTAATTTTTATAAAATTGTTATTCTCTCGCGTTGACATTTTTCAAGTTTAAACCACAAAAAACAACTGAATAAAAACAAATACCCGTGAACTAAACTTTATCTCCAAAATAAAAATTACAATTTTCAAACGTCCCTGAAAATAAAGCTGAACCGACAACAGAATGGTCCGAGCTTCTAGGAGTGATCTTCTTCTGTGTCTCGCACATGTTTGATAACGAACATTCTCCCCTTAGTTCCTGATGTTGATGATATTCTATTGAAGAATTCCCTGCTACATGTTCCCGTGAAGATACTGAACTCGCAATCATTTCAGCAACCTTGTTTTTTGAAGAGGTACTTTCTTCTATATATCCCTCTGCTACC
>NW_026018165.1:2383452-2399345 GCF_020466585.1 Dendroctonus ponderosae
TCATTAATGATGGCAATGGCATTTTTATCCTTCCAAATAATAAATATGCCATACTCTCTATCATAATATGCCCTTGACTTTATCGGCAACAAATCATCCGTAGCTTTTGCAGCGTTTTTTATAATATTTTCTGGAATTTCTTCCATTTTATGCAATAAATTAATGCTCATTGATAGGAGTCAAAGAGAAAAAAAAAGAGAAAAAAATGCCAGGGCTAAGAACTATTTTCTGAAAGCTGTTTATTGTATCTGGAAAATAATTCAAGTGTCTGTATTCCTAGCAGGTTTCCTTGGACCAGATGATTTTCCTCCAAAGTAATTTTAATACCTTGTTACATGTCATTCAGGCGAATGGCATTTATGCACGCGTTTATATTGAGCTGTAGCGTTAAACTGAGAAATATTTCGATCGGCCATGTGAGATTGTGTTGTATAAAATCATTATCGATTCCAAAAAATATTTATCCTTATCTAGTTATAACGGACTAATTGCATCTAGGAAACAATCTCAAAGCAGTTACGACACGACTGAACAAGGACAATTAGAATAAAGTTGCAAATTCTCTAATAATTAGTTCTGAGGATAATTAATTGCTTAAATTAAACAGATGAATAGACAAGGCTCACTAAGTGACTGTATTAATAGAGGTATTGGCCATAATGACAAAATAATTTCGTGTCAATCATTTCACTAACTTTGATCAGACAAATAAATTAACTACCGAGTTAAGCTGCAGTGTGGCTAAATTTTATTTATGTAATGCATGTGAAGTAAATGTTTCTTAAACTTTTAATAATTATTTGCCGTTTAAATAGAATTGTTCCATTTTTGGTTGGTTGAAAGTAGTATATTGGTGTGAAACTCAGCATATTAGACCCTAATTTTTTCACAGAGTTTCACAGTTGCTTTTATACATTTTTATATAAAGTTGCATACAAAGTTTTTCATCTCTTGGTCGCAATAGTTGGTTCTCATTAAACAAAGATGTTTTCTTGATACTAATTTGGGTTTTTGCTTGCTGCTCTCCTTTGGTTCTAAATGCTATAATATCAATGACAACTTTCAATGTTGCCATTTTTTTCCATAAAATAATTTTAAATTTATTGTCGTTCTTATAAAATTTCTTGATGCTTTCGTCCTGCTTTAAAAAATACGCCCTAGAACCCTTGAATTATACCAAAAAGATTTATTGGTATACATGGCTTTTTTAATAAGTGTCCGATATTTCACAAGTGCGCCAGACTTTACTTGTCGAGCTACAGGAATTTAGTTCGAACCTGAATGTTTGCTTTTTCTTAGTAATTTTTAAAACAATATCGATTTTAAGACGAAACATGTTATTTGAGGGTTTTGGACCATGCGAAACTTGCGTCGATTACTTTAAACGCATTCTATTGCTTCAAATCAAATTTCATATTTCGAAAACGGTTGATCGTATCGACTTTTGATGAAAATTAATTTTTACTTTGAAATGATAGATCAATTTATTTTCTTACTAAAAAATTATACAAACTTGCACGGAACCGTTATTACCTTTTAAAAGCGGAAACGGTATGTAGATAGCGGCCTCTGCATGTAAATTCAAACCGAAGTGCAAATTTACATTTTTTATGTTATAAGACCCAGAAATGCCAAATTTCGTCCAAATATCGATATTATTTCAAAAACTATTGGGAGAAACGAAAATTCAAATTAATCTTTCCACACTCGCTTTTACTGACCCATGGCTGTATAGACTTTTATCCTACAAATTCCCGAAAAAAGTTCCGTTTTACTTTGATTTGTTTAATAAGATGTTAATATTATCACATAACTATTTAAATCGTCTTTAGCATAGAAACTTTCAAACACTTTTAAAAACTGTACATAAAAGAAATATTCGTAATTTTTGTGAATTTCTTTTGATTTATTGAAAGAGAACAATAACTTGCAAAACTACTAATGCACTTCAAGTTTCCTTTGGGAATGATTTAAATTTGGACTATTTGTTGCCCGACACTTTTAGTCTGTAAACTTTTTCTGTGCATCTGTTAAATTTTGTGTATATGTAGGTAATAAATACATTTTTAATTAATTGTTCGAAATAAACAAAATAATAAGTCTCATGAATAGCTTTCAATCTCTTAATAATCATTAAGTTGACATTGGTAAAAAACGATTATCTTTTTTGTTTGTTCAAATGTTGATAGTTTATATTTCACTTGTTTAGTTCACATTCGCAAAATATTATATGTATATATTATTGTTATGTTTAACCGAATGAGTCTCAACGTTTCGTTCTGCATTCACTCGTTTATAGAATGTGCACATTGACAAAAAAAAATATTAGTTAATAAATTAAGTAAGACATTATTATTAGAAGTATTTTTGTAATCACTTAGATTCCAATCGTTTTCGATTGAGAATCCGTTAAAAAGGAAATTGCTTTAATCATGGTACATTTCATAAGCTGCTCCTTAGAGCTGAAATAATAGTTTTTTATCTGTGGTAATTATTTTCCTTCATTCTATAATTTTTTACTTCATTATGATTAATTTAGTTTTTTTTTTATGTTTTCTTTTCTTAGACTTGTTCAACTGATGCTGTCTATTTGCATCTGAAGTATTTTTTGTGATTTTTATATTCGTCGGAGGGTTCTTCCACTTCAATTACGCTTTCATTTTAAAATAAAATGGACTTGGTTTTCAAGAAAGGTTGTGAAAATTTATAACGTTTTTGAAAGCCGCATTGTCCTGTGGAGTTAATAGCGTTAAAAGCGAACGACTTATAGATAACGAATTGAATATCGCGGTTAATCAGTCTTTGAATATTCTGGTCTTTCTTCAAACCGCTTATCAGTTTTGTAGCATTCCAAACTACTCAATAACGTCAACGTTACACGCATAATTTTTTAAAATCAATTTTTAAAATTCTGGCCGCTGAGCGATGGATTTCTGTTCGAAAAGTTAATTTTTCACTCATCTTATTTATTTACAGAGTGGTCTTAAAAAACTCAACTTTTTGTTCTTGCAGTTATACATTTTTTTCTCCTAAACCCATTTGCAAAATGTAGGGTTTATGTTGAAGCTAAAACTTCACAGTGGGCTTGAGAAAATTATAACTTAATATAGAGAGTTGCACTGTGAACAAAAGTTTTGAAAGTAAACTTAATCTAAAATCTTCCAGAATCCCATATTTCGGGGGCAATTCTGATTTGGGCACTTTCTTGTGCAACTGTAAACTGTACTGTGTTTTATGAAAAATATTACATTATTTTCATTTCTCGCCCTGTAGAAAATAGACGTGCTTAATTTTTATTAAAACACTGACAAAATTAAAACACTGAAAAAAACAAACAAGGCTGAACAACATAACAAAACGGGCTAACGCTTCAACCAAAATCCAAATCGCTCTAAGCAATTAGAATTTATCCAGTTCCAAAGTCAGGGCAAATTTGGCGGTGTAACGTTCATTTTGTTGAGCAGTTTAGTTCAATCTTTCATATATAGCTGTTGTTCCTGTAAGTGATTAAATGTCTGGCTACTTTTGGTTCTCGCAACTAAAGACCTCAATATCTCTCAGCTGCGACTCATTAGACACTTTGTTGGCCTTCTGCTCGTTATGGCTATTATAAGTTTTCTATCCATTGCCACCTTTACGATCAACAAAACAGTACTTTAGTCCATTTTTGAGTACATCCATCATCGCTTTAACCTGGCAAAAAAATATTTCCCAGCATCTCTGAATATGTTATTATTAAAATAAAAGCAAACCGTTTAATAGCGGATTCATCTACGGCTTCTTCTTGAACGAGGGGTTACCGAGGTTAGCATTCATCCGCTTCTTGCGGCCGCTGCTCACGCCCAAACACAGGATTCTGTAAGTTACTGCATATTACTGTCCATTTTTACGGTGGTCAGCGTGAAAAGCTCCCGCTGATCCGACCAGCAACCACTCCCTACTGTTGACTAAAAGCGATTGCCGCCAGAAGAAGAATAACCCATATGCGTCTTCATGTAAGTACCGAATCAGGGTGAGGTAGCGTACAAGGATTGATCGTATATAACCGATTTCGTATTTTTTTCATCAAACCTGAATACATTGCATGTATCTACCTGGTCGCACGATGAGGATGCAATGCGCTCATACAGAAGTCGGGTGTGGTCATCGGGATATCAAAATAATCTAAATAATGGTTCGTTTGTTCCGCATTGTTTTACATAATTACTATTAATTAAATTATTCTTTCAACGTTCTGAACCAACTTTATGCAACTTTTATATTATATCCAGTTTTTTGATCGTAGATTTATGCATATATTTACTAAATTGTTTTGATAGTGGTATCAAATTCCGAGAAAAAATATAATTCTACAAATAAAGCAATCAATTGAGATAACTTTAATTAAAAACAGCTTTGTTGATGAAGATTATAGGAAGTTTAGTAACTCTTTGTTTTGACATAAAATTGCCATTTATTCAATTGTTTATTTAGAATAGCTGACAGGCAAACTGCCCACTGGAAGATATCCAAAATACACTCACTACTTTCTCTGATGTTTCTCTTTACTAATTTTCTAGTTAATACTTAGGCTGTTTTTATAACCAAATGCGGTTCAATAAAAATAAATGCACTTATCGAAAAATGTTCTTTTTATGGCAGCAATTGATGAAATTTTGAAGGTATTTTTTTCAGCTTGTTGTACCGGTTTAAATTAATTTTTGAAAAAATGCATTAAAATGAAAATTACCGTATGCACTGAGCTTTCGACAGAAACATGCAGCAAGCAAAACAAGTCAATTATCCCATATAATGCGCTATTTTTGTGAAGAAAAAACATTCAAAAAGTTGTACACAAAGCATCGGCACGTCCGTGACAGCTCTAGTGCAGATACTTTCTATACGGGGTGTTTTTTTTCGTTGTGCACGAATTGCAAAACGATATTCAGCCTTCGCAGCCCGTTGAAATGGTAGCAACACTGCAATAGTTTAGACCAAATAAAAAAGCGTAACTACTCGTATTATTGCGTAGGTTGGTGACCACGCCCGATGTAGAAAGCAAAAGTAAAATCAGGGTGAACCGCGAGTAGATGTTCGACTTTGTCGACAGAGAATAAAGGCCAGTTTATCTATCTCGAAAGCCTGCACTGACGAATTGGAGCGCAAAGTCACATACCTGACTGCGTTTTGTAATCATAAATGTTCGTTACTTTACCCAGAAGTAATGAATTCATTGTCTCCTGCCTATTAGACAATGTTTATTATTTCACAGCTGAATTCACCGCTTTTAGTAGCCTAAAATGGGATTTGCAACTTTATATATCCAGTCCTAATGATTCAGAATAATTTCACATAACAAAAGTGTAATTGGCAATAATCCCAAAACATATGAAATTGTGGTACTTGTTTTTGCTTTCATTGTTGACGGTCCAAATGTATGAGATTAACAGCTTTTTTGCATCATTCATAATTAATAAGAATCCACTTTCCTCATATCTCGTATCTTATTAAATTTAAGCAACACCAGATTCCATTATTTTCGTGTTCAATATTAGTATCCAGCGGTGATTTTAATGGAATAATAAACCATTCTAAACTGAAGTCGTTCTCGTCTTCAAAAGAAATGGAATGAAATTGTCGAAAATAAATGTTCAATTGTAGCAATTTTTGCCATTGAAGCAAAGCGTCTTTAAATATAGTTTGTTGCACTTTTTGGTTGAAGTAGTGAAAGACTCAAGAAAATATAAAACTTAATATCCTTGAAGCAGCCAATGAAGCTCTAGGGGAAAGACAGGAAAATTTTAGACTGGAAATAAAAGGACTATCTGAACAAAGTGTTTCTTCCTTAGAAGGAACAAATTAGAAATAAAAACGCCTTGCAGTTGTAAATGGAACAACAATGAATAGAAGAAAACCAAGAAGGCAACGATATAGAATTGGTAGACCATACGATAGCATACATCTTAAAGCGGCTTAAAAGTTGAAAAGTGCAAGAGAATAATCCTAGATAATTATCTGGAAATAGCGCTTCTCGACAGCATCCTTAAAGTGGAAACACCATTCAAAACTATACAACAAGGTTTTACAAAGAATAGGTCTACAATTGATGTTATTTTCATTGTGAAGCAAATAACAGAAAAATCTGTAGAGTTCAACAAACCAGCACGTATGTATGTATGTATGTGTTTTGTTCACATGAATAAGGCTGTCCACCGAGTCTGATTAGCGGATCATCATAAACTTATTCTAATGCACTGCTGGACAGAAGCCTCCCGTAAATTCATCCACAAAGTTCAATCCCGAGGCGTCTGCATCCAGTTTGCACTTATGCGTCTCAGATCGTCTGACCATCTAGTTGGGGGGTCGTCTTCTACTCCTTAAGGGGTCCGCACTTGGCCGCCATTCCGTAATGCGGTTTGTCCATCTATCATCCGTCATTCTGGCGATATGTCCTGCCGAATTCCACTTCAACCAAGCTACAGTTTGTATGGCATCTGGCAGCCCGGTTCGTCTACGAATTTCAATGTTTAGCACTCGATTTTTTGAGGATAATCTCAGTATAGATCGCTCCGTTACATATTTCCATCATATTTAATCAGCCACTCTGATTTTCTTAACACTTTGTTTTGTCAGTGTTAAGGTGCTGAACACCATATGTTAGTACCGGTAGGATACATTGGTACCTTTCACTGTACACATATTGGGAGTGTCGATTTGAAGATGCCTTTAAGCTTGCCAAAGACAGCCTATGTCCACCCTATTTTATAAGCAACGTCGAATGTTTAATTAGTGTGATTATCCCTGCTGATACGGATCTCATGTTCTAAATATTTATAGACAGTTGTTTCTTTTTCTATTTCTCCACCCATTCTAACACTGAAACAAAGCACAAGATTTGTGCTGATTTCACTTTTGGTCATGTTGATTTTTAATCCTACCCTTTGTGAGTTAACATACAGTTTTATCACCATTGAGGCTGCGTCGTTCATACTGTCCCTGATTAAGAAGATGTCATCAGCAAATATGAGATGATCTGGCTTTTCGCCGTTTATATTTACTCCCATCTCTTTCCATTCTATCCCCTTAGACATATATCCTAACATAGTAGTGAACAGCTTGGGTGAGATGGTATATTTAGGAGTAATATTTAGGAGTTGAAATAATAAGTTATTTAAATCTATAGAATGAAGCCAGGGAACAAACTATGAAAACGTCTCGAATCTCAGGGTTTCTAAGAGACATTCTGTAGAAAAAACAATACCTCAACATGAACAGTAAAATAAAAGTATGTACAATACCAGACACATCCAGGATATTGCCAATGATGTGAACGATTGAAATGAACTTAATATGAAGTATCCACTGAAAAACATTAGACGACAGAATCAGAAGCGAAGGCGTTAGACGACAAAGCGTAGGAACGCAAAGGGGAAAATATTGGGACTTGGGAAAATCGCTAAAACAAACCCAACGACCTCCAAAACGCTGAAGAGCGTGCCTATTCGGGTACCCATATTATTAAAGAAGAGGAAGATGAAGACTAAAATATTTATCAAAAAATTGTTGGTTCATTTTTTTTTCATTTTTTCGTTGGTTTTAACGTAACTTAACGTGGATTAAGCAGAAAATATCTTCAAACACAGAATATAGAAAACATAGAAACTCTTTCTATATAATATTTGTCATTTATTTTCCTATTTTTAAATATTTTTTATTTTTCGAATTCCATTGCGCTCTTCAACAAGGACCTTAAAGTATGTTTCTTCATTCTTCGTTTCAAACAATGTGTCGAAAGAAACTCTAGTAACTTGAAGATTGGTTGCTTCCATTTTTTCTTCACTTGCAGTTTTGCCATTCCCTTTGAAGCTAAAATATGCAGATGTTCCTAAACCTAGTGATATTTCAAGTTTATGAATTATGAATTATATTAAAAAAATGTTATTTTCTAACGAATTCAACGAATCACGCGTTTGCCGAAGACGATATTAATTTAACTAAAATATTACTTTTCT
Organism: Dendroctonus ponderosae; assembly: GCF_020466585.1. Lineage (NCBI taxonomy): Eukaryota > Metazoa > Arthropoda > Insecta > Coleoptera > Curculionidae > Dendroctonus > Dendroctonus ponderosae. The sequence goes on from NW_026018165.1 coordinate 2,391,444, forward strand.
TCTTAATGATTAAACTGAAATACGACGCGAATACTTTACTCTTAACGATTATTATCTTTCATAACTTAGACAAGAATGCAGCCTTAGTGACAACGATGTTGGGTGTTTGCTAATGTAACTGGTGTGGAGTTTGTTACGCACCGATCGGATTGGGATCGATTGTTGCAGCTTTCCTTCTAATTGTTATAGACAAGACACGAAGAAGTAAGAGGGAATCGAATCAGATATTCGCTGTCTGTATAGGCGCTACATAAGGGATTTAATTTTATTAAATTAATTCTGATTATAAAGCATGTAGCAGAAAAATCAAAGAAAAGCCACAGCAACCATATAATAAAAACTAAAAGTTATTAAGTTGTTTCTCAACATTTAATAGATTTGCATGAAGCTTGTCACCAGAACTGTAATTTGTGGCTGAGGATGAGGGAATAATTTCAATGCAATTAAAACTTAAAGAAATCTGCATTGAAGAAAATGCAAAACTTGTGAATAAGACTAAAAATTGTGAATAAGACGAAGTAGAAGTTGAAAGTAAGAACTGGTTGGAGGCCAGTGAGCCTGACCATAGGGAGGAAAATATAATAATTGTTCATTTGTCAGTAAATATACCTATAATTAATAATGGAAATGATAAATTGCTGCACTGGTCCGACACTTTATATAATGCATATTGTTGTCCGCGATATAAATTTAATAATTTAATTAATTGTAATAATTGCAAGTACCGCAGTTAAATAGTGCAGTGTTTTGAACTATAATTTCAAATCGACGGGAAAAGCAATTGATTTGCTAATAATGCCTTAAATCTTAATTAATGAGTTTGCTCATTTGGGGATTTTATAAAAATATTTTATAGTTCTGGATTTATTCTAACATTTTAGGATAAGAGTCTTATCTTGCATCACAGTTCCAGTTCGCACTTTAGGAAACTTGATTCGATTTGGACATTTAAAGGCCACGATGCTAGTAGCAAACATTTAAAAATCTGTGTACTTAAAGACCGGAACAAAGTAGCAATAAAGCAAAAATCCGAATAATTAGCATGCTGGTAAAGCACGCCTCACATCCTCTTAAAGTATACGGTCGAGCCATCCTCGATCACACCTCCTGTTTCATATAGCATAGCGATCTATGAAAACATTCGCCCATCAAACATTACAAGTTTGCACCGTCGCTTTGCGAAACAAATGCCGCCGATCACTATAAACTTTCATTTGTTTTAGAGGCGGCGCAAATGTTGGCGGTGCAAGACTGGCGTCTATTCGTAGTCGGGACGCGCGTGGGGGGCGGTAACATATTATATATTTACATAACTAAGTGTTGTTGAATAGCAATGATTGTTTTTTTAAGCTTTGGATGGATATTTGCAAGCCAGCAACAAAGTATCGATAATTATAACCAACTTGCTGTTTGCATTTAAAACAGTAGCTGAACCGGTTTGATTTGTATGGAATATTTTTGTTTTTCTTTCGCATATTGTTTTAATTCATCAATCTTATTCAGTTGTCGTTCTTCACGTTGGAATATTAAAGGCAACTTGCAAAGAAAAACGTTACCAAATTGAATGGAAACCTTACCTATCTAACAAAAAAGGTTTTGCTGACTAATTATTCCAAGCAATTTCTTCCTACAGCTTCTTAGGACGCAGGTAATTAAAGGTGACCTTAAATAATAATAAAGGTCGCAAACTGTGCAATTACTTCACAACAATATAATATAAATTATAAAAAAGTGAGTCCGGTGTTATGAAATCCGGTACGGATAAACAATATTCCGAGACTTTTTAATTAAATGCGCTCGATAACTGATTATGTCTTAGTTCGATCCATCTTACTTCTTTTTCTATTTATAATTGTATCGTTATTTCCCAAGGTTCCAATTTTTTATTCGGTTTGTCACCAAATCCGCTTTTTAATTATGGACTTTCGTGGAATCGTTTTGCGTAGAAGACATCCGTTTGGCAGTTACGTCTTGAATTTTCCTGCAATATTTTTCCATCGAAAAGCAACTTTGGATTTATAGACTTAGCCCGAAAACCTGCTTGTAATTCACCACTATGATTTTGCTTTAGGCTATACCGGCATACCGAGAAATAATTAGGCTACATCGCGCGCGCAAGGTTGTGTGAATTTTGAATATTGATATGTAGAATAATTAGAATACTGGAATTGACATGCTCCGAAATCAATTAGCATTTATATTAATATTAGTTAAAGACGCCCATAATTCTGCTCGTTCTCGTCCGTATCCCCTGGGAAATTAAGAGCACATTTATTAGAAATGCAACACGGAACTCCATCTTAAAAGGTTGCTGAAAACATTTAATTTCGGCGTATCGGCTTAACTAAGATCATTTTACATCATGCAATTAAATGTTTGTTTGCGTATGGGTAGAGGCGTCATTATAATGTTGCAACCAGCGAACTTGTCAATGACTTAATCCTTGCTAATGCTCAACGACTTACCTACCAGAATTACGCAAATACCAAAGCTGGGAGCAAAACTTACAGATAAACATGTCATATTCAATATAGATGGATAAATATAGTAAATATTTATTAAGTCTATTGGATTGTTCCGCTAGTAACTTCGTTTTTTATAGAGAATAAGTATTTTAATAAATTACGCATTGCCCAAGCTGGTTCAAATACATTTGGCTATCTTTCGTGCATCATTTTACTGGCTTCAAATATTTTTTGCTGACATTTCACCTCAAAAGTTTTGTAGAAACTGGCAGAAGTAATAACGGGAACGAAAATATCCAATTCTTTTTTGAGTTATTTTGCCTCAAAATGTTTTGTCTAAACAGACAGGATATTTTGTTACCTTTTTTTTATTACATTACATTACGAAAACAGTAACAAAAGATGTGAGAAAATTGTGACTTTTTATGAGGCCACCTTTTTAGGTAAAATGCCCAACCAAAAAATTGTCAAAACATGAATCTGTCTCAACCGTATAGAACTTATCTACTTGTATGAGAATTTTATCCCCCAATATTTTGCTATTGATCAATTCTTGTCTTATCAGTTTAAGTAAAGAAATGTTTAAACTGGAATCTAAAAAAACGAATTATCTGAAATTCCACCTATTCCTTTATTAATTTTGGCTATCGAATTGATTTGAGCCAGTCACCTTTTTCTTACTCCATGATCTCTTTTGTAAAAAATTGTTGCAGATTATTCATGATGCGCATGAAAAATTGATCATTTTTTGCCGTTTGAGGAGCAAAAGCCAAAAGTAAGAATAGGAAGAACGCATATGTGGAGCATTGAAATTGTACCTGGGCGTGTCAATCAAAAATTAAATTTTAAATTCATTCGAATTTTATGTTTCAGCTATTTTACAGGTTATTCGCCGATTGGAATAATTTTTCGTGTCTTTATAAGCTATAAGTGGCCTTTCAGGACCTGGTAAATTTTCAATATCGACATTTTTCAAACCAGCTTTGATGCTGATATTCTGTCCATATCATCTCCATTCCCATCGGAAATTTTCTTCTTGCTTGAACAGGATTTTATCCTTTAGGTCACAGAACAGTATGCAAAAAATGCAGCTTTCATCTTTACAGATTTGCAATAATAAAAATTGAAAACCTTGTACTGCCTAAAACTCACTAAAATAATATTTACGTCATGGTACAGGCTTTGTTGAAAAGGCAATTTTCGGGTCTCAATAAGTCATTTTTACCGAATTTAGACCTTTGATTGAATTTAATCCTAAAGCCATTATTGAGACGCCGTTATATCCAGAAAACTCACTGTTTGATGGGCTTGTTTGTTTATGGTCAAGTCAGTCTAGTGGAATAAAAAAGTCAAAAATTGCACTTTCGTCGATTACTGTTCATTCAAGCCATCCGTCGCGCCCATATGCGCCAAAATTATATTTAAGCCATAATGGCATACAATTTCGTTTTCAATAAAGTCAGTACCATGACCTTAACATTCATTTCAAGAGTTTTATTTTAATTTAAAGTTCGATACCTCTAAAAAAACACCCTTTACATAAAGGTTTAATAAATCGGTAAGAAAAGAGAAACATCTTCTACCGAAGACTCGGCCGGAAACCCCAAACAAGCTCCAAAGTTCTTTCTTTGGAGCAACAAAAAAAATAGAAACATTTGGCGTAGGCTTTTTGGAAATATTTGTTAAATAATGCAGAGATAATAACTAGATAACCTCAAAGCAGTGCCGTAGCAAGCTTAACTCGCACCCAGGGCGCCCACCTTTATAGCGTCCCTCCCACCCTCATTCGAATTAATTCGACCCAGCAATTTTTTGTTTTGCGGACCATTTGGCGACCCCTTGTGAGTTGCGCACGGGTTACGATGCCCCTTCTTGTCCCCTCTTCGCTACGCCACTGGTCAAAACAGATAATTACATTTTTAAAATTTAACTTAAAAAGTAGTGTCCCTTTTGTCTCACTCTTTTCACTTATTTAGCAAACGGAAAATTAAAACGAAAGCGATAAAGGAAACAGTTTCATTAAGTCTCGTATTTAATTATGATGCATAAAACATTTCAAAAAATCTCTTAAATATTCACTTGCATATTAAAGACGCTTCAAGAATGCTACAGATAATTAAGAAATTCAGGATGAAGTCTTGAGAATGTTTTCATATGAAATGCAGGTAAGAATGTCGATTGTAATAAAAATGTCTTCATTCCAAGCAATATCGATGTGTTCCCTTAAAGAGGTCAAGTAAAAATGATGCTGCCACGAAATACACATCTTCCGTATATTTGGATACAAATATGAAATTTTAATCTGCTCAAATTACTTATTAATAATTTAATCTGTAAAAATTACACTTTGCGTCACAAACCGAGCACAATTTAGTCATTAATTTATTCTGCTATTTTATTTCGCATGATCTTTCTGTTCTGCTCGTTTCCCGCAAATAAAGTATTTATTTTCACGTTTGGATGTTTCCAAATTTAAATTTTCGTTTATACACTACTTCCAAACGCGTAATCCAAATTTTGAAAAAATACCAGATGAGATGTAAGATTATTTTGGGTGTTCTTCGGACTAACATAAATTTGTTCAGATATATTCTTATTGCCGACATCATAACACCCAATCCTACATGGACATTTATTTCCTAATAGTACAAGCAAACGGCGACATATCTATGATCATGAACGCTATTCGGACGTCGAGTACGTAAAAGTTTACATTGGGATTACACGGGCTAGTAAAACACTTTTACTTTTGATATTAATAGATAATCCGATAATTGATTAGCTCTGATAGTAAATTAATTGTTTTATAAATACCTACGTAACGGAATATAGGCCATTTAATTATGTAGGCTTAACTTCGAATATGGGTTTTAAGATGTAGGCATGTCAAATGCTTAATACCTACCTCTTTGTGACATCTGTTGCAAATAGTTTCAGTTGATCTTACATTGTGAAAGTGTCTGGTTGTTCAACAAAGTTTTTGCACTGATTTGTTGCATAAAACATACTATTTAATTAAAACATATATTAATAATTTTAGAACCGTTCATTTGTCTAATTGGAGTTCAGATATATTTGGATTGGCACATGTATTTGTGGAATATTTTAACTTTAATTGGAATATTTATTGATTTCGCTTTCCATAGTGTTTCTGATTGTAGGTACTTGCAGTAGGGGCGAGCTGGAGCACTTCTTTGTACTTTGAGCAAGTCAGGTGATTTTAGTGTAGCTGTAAATTTGCCTTTGATATTGTGTTGACCATCATTGCTCAACTCAATCAAATTAGGAAACTGCAAAATATGTCGGATAATGAAGTTTTCTTCTATTGGTTTTTTTTTTGTCAATTTATGATTGCGATGAAATATATTTGCAGGAATCGTTATTCTGACATTACGGTTTAATAACATTTTTGATCGTTTCAATTCTTTCTTTGATATCACTACCAATTTCAGTCAATTGTTGCTGATAAAAGCGTAAAAATAGACCAGACAGTATGGCAACTGGCTTTAGATGTTTGGTGATAATTAATTTATTTTGTATTTTAAAAATTAAATCATATAATAGCCGTAAATATAGTTCAGCTTGTTTGAAGAATTGTTTCTCAACTTTCTGGCTGCTAAGCAATTAAGCCGAAATCGTTTAATGATTAATACCGTGTATTCCATTTTAAAAATTTCGAGAATTGAAAATTCGATTCAGTCATAACAACATGTTTGAGGAAATTCGGGCAGTTTCGATCCAGAAAGAGAAATTTAAATATCAGACAGTTTTAGGTGCACGATTAGGCCAAAATTTTATGTTTTCCATCCCGTTTTTACTCATTTCTCGGAAGCAAAATGAACAGGAAAGCTCATTTTTACATCATTCCAGAGATAAATAAAAGGTCTTTTTAGAAATTGAATCATCGATAAGAAAATGTTGACAGTTTTTCTAAAGTCTTGATTTCAAGACGTTTTAGATTTGCGTTTTTCAAGCCCCATTTGAGCCGTAGAATTGGTTTTGTCATAGTTGGATAGAGAATTGAAAATTCGACTCAGTCATGACAACATTAGTTAGGAAATTCGAGTAGTTTTGACCCAGAAAGGGAAATTTTAATATCATACATTGAGCAGCGGCGGATCTAAGTTTCAAGTCAGGGGGGGCATGTAGTAGAAATTCAGTCTTTTGTTGTCTATGAAATTACAAAAATTCTCGTTAGTCGATATAAAACCAGCACAAGGGGGGTCATAACCCGCATGACCAGCTTCACTGGAACCGCCCTTGCGTGGCCTATAAGTATTTAAGAGTTTGATTGCATCTTACACCCGCACAAAAAACAACAACAAAGAATCTAACTTTATGCTAATCTAAGACTTTCGGAAAATACTTTAAAAATTGGAAAAAAAGATGGTAATTAATCGTTTTCATCAATGCGACTGTTCCCAAATTGTGTCCAGACTCATCAAAGTCACCGGTTGAGCAGAAAATTGCATCGCTTTTGCAGAATTAATCAGATAAACCAAAATGCAAAAGATATTAAAAATAATATTGTACCGTGGATGGCCGAGTATTAAACTCTATCTTCAGCTTACAACTTTTATTCCACTCGGTACAACTTTAACTATGGAACAGGAACAAACTAACTTCTAAATTAACGTCAACTTCATAAACAACAACAATAACAAACGGAAAATTCGCTCTTCAGACTCGCGGAGCTTAACCTCTTCTGCACCCGGTCGCTGCTGTCACTTCACTAACTCCCCATGGTTCTCGTCGTCGCTTATATAGTTTCCTCCAGGTAACCCAGAAGGTTCTCGATATCTCCAGTCCAGGTGCGAAATTTCCCGCTTGTCAGTGTCATATTTGACAGTAAATGGGGCCCAAATGGGGCTCCCATTTTACTAAAATACCATGAATTTCGATCCCCCATTCCAAACGTGAGTACCCCAGGCCATTTCCGTTACACTGCCCCCTTCCTAAACCCTGATCGCCCCGATTAAGTAACTCCTGGATCATCGTTATATCTGGCCAAACGGTGAATGTGGACAACTTTAAATTCTGCCTGAGGGCTCTTCTGGATTCGATATGTGACATCGTTGAGTCTGGTGATTATCGTATAGGGTCCCTCCCAGGAGTTTTGAAGCTTTGGACAACGGCCTTTTGTCCGTCGGGGATTGAAAAACCAAACTCGTTCACCTTCGCTAAATCCGACGTGATTCGGTCTGGCGTCATATCGGCTCTTCATTCGATCAGATTCGATCTTCAATTTTGTTCTGACCTCATCGTGTACAAGTTTCAGTTGTTCTGCTAGCTTGAGTCCATAATCTTCGCCAATTTGTAAATCTTCCGGTCTTCCTGTGAGTAGATCAATGGGAAGTCGCAATTCCCTCCCAAATAAGATTTCTGCCGGAGATTTGCCAGTGGATTCATGGACTGCTGATCGATAGGCTAATAAGAA
>NW_026018165.1:2399445-2400780 GCF_020466585.1 Dendroctonus ponderosae
ATTCCTGGGTTTCAGTCATTTATTGTCTCTATTTATCAATTAAAATACGTTTCGGTGTATTTTTCCACCATCATCAGTTTTTATGTGTAGCGTTGCTGCTGCTTTAAGCCTTGGCATACATTTTCTGCAATTTATACAAAACAAAATACACCGAAACGTATTTTAATTGATAAATAGAGACACTAAATGACTGAAACCCAGGAATTGATTTTGAGTTAATTAGAATTGCAATATTTCGGAACTTTCTGGCTATTTTATTCTTCCATCAAACTAACCCAAACAAACCCAAACTAAATCCAACTAACCCAAGCTAGCCCAAAGTAAACCAAATCAAAAAACAATAGTCTTCGATCTATCTTCTCAAAATTAAAAAAGTGTCTTAAAATAAAACTATAACACTGTTTGTAGTATAAATGCTATTCATATTTCATTTGTATTCTACAGGGTTATTCACGCAAAACGGCACGGAAGTTTGCGGCTAAACCGTTTGATTTTTTTAAAGTATAATTTTATGAATTGTCCGACGCCTACCGAGCGCACATTTTAAAAATATTTTTGTAATGTACAGGGTGTCCCAAAAGCTCTAAAGGTATCAAAGTTGCATTTTTTTTAAATAGAATGTCCTATATATTATTGCATTTTTGGATTCGCTGAACCAAATAAGTGTCTGTTTTAATAAGGTTTATAACACCTAAATCTTAAGGTTTTTTAATTAATGCGAATTTAATACTTTAGAAGAATTTAAGTTATGTAAGCGTAATTTATAGTGAAGTGTAACAAGATATAATATTTTATATCCCAATGATAATAAACTTACCATGTCATACAGGGTGTCCACAAATTTAAACTAATCAAATAAGAAATTTAAGTGGTTCTAACTTGATTAATTTAAATACAACCCCATATTGTTAACTTGCCAGGAAATGCAATTTTTAATTACCTATCGAACGGTATTAGGATGTTAATAGCTAAGTTTTCGCCTTTTTACAAAATACGTCAAATAGTCGTTCTGTGCACAATTTGGTGTTGTTTAATTTAAGGTTCCTATGCCATTTACAGTACTATCTAAGTTGCCTATGCCATCTACACATGCCAAATCATTTATTTTATTTTTCAGTTTAGACTGCAAAGTCTCTTTTTGATAGCTAGAATGGTATTGTATTTTGTAATTGTAGACTTGTTGGTCGTTATTTTAATATTATTATTGTGTTGCTAAGTGAAAATGAAGAATTGTCAAAGAGAAGAGCGTATTGACATGATTTTCACCCTTGGAGAATCTCATAAAAATTGTTTATTGGCTTCTCGAGTTTATGCTCAAAAGTTTCCTGAAAGAAA
>NW_026018165.1:2400880-2401874 GCF_020466585.1 Dendroctonus ponderosae
CAGACAATGACTCCGTACTGTAGCAAAGATTTAACCAATGACCGATAGATTATAATCAACAGTTTTTTGTTCAAAAGGTTCCTTAAAATGTAGAAACGATATATTAGTTTGCGAATATTATTTGTTAACTTCAGGATGTGTTGGTCCCATTTCAAGTACCTGTCAATGATAAGACCAAAATACTTGGTGAATTGAACCTCTTTTATGTCGTTTGACTCAAGTGTAATGTGGGTAAAAGCAGGACGATTGGCAGCTGTGATGGAAAATGCAATGTAATTTGTTTTTTGAATATTTAGACTTCCCAGACCGTGTTTAAGTAATTCCAGTCCTAGTTCTGCTGCCCTTCTTGTATCTTCCCAAGAACGTCCTTAAAACACCGCTACCGTATCATCTGCATACGAAATTAATGAACCATTCTGTATGTCAATATTAGTAAGAGTATTAATGTAGGATATGAAGAGTATAGGACCAATTACTGTACCCTGAGGTATTTCAATTTTTATATAACAAGGTTCACTAAATTCATTATTTATTTTTAGAACTTGCTCTCTGTCTCTTAGGTAACTCTCAAAAAGGTGCAACACTGGACCCCTAATACCATACAAGCTTAAAACCTCTAACAAGCGGTCATGCGGCACGGTGTCAAAAGCCCTGGCCAGGTCCAAGGACACTGCCAAACACTTTCTATTATTTTCCAAAGCGCCATTGACCTGCCTAGTCAGTTCATAGACAGCATCCGATGTACTAAGTTCCCCAATGAAACCAAACTGTTTCTGTGTTAATAAATTATTTTTTTGTAAATAATCTATAAGCTTATCTGTTAATTTGGCGCCTCTTCCTGTTTTATTAAGAATAAAAAATGGGCCTGCGTAATCAATTCCAGTTATTTCAAAAGGCAAACTTCGTTTAATTCTGTCGTTTGGAAGACTCGCCATTGGATAAGCACAAGGAATGGGCTTAAACTTAAAACAAGTTAAGCAATTCCTAGTAATTT
>NW_026018165.1:2401955-2402067 GCF_020466585.1 Dendroctonus ponderosae
AAGCTTTATGTTTGTTTTCAAAAACTAAATGAGTAAATGGGTGTTTATTATGCAACAGAATTGGATGCTTTGTCGTATATGGTAGGTTGGAAAGATTTAATCTTCCTCCAAC
>NW_026018165.1:2402440-2402706 GCF_020466585.1 Dendroctonus ponderosae
CAACTACTTTGATGTAGCTTTAAGAAACTAGGACCCTCCCACCAGAGAGAATGATTTAATAGCAAATCGGGATTGATTCCTCTCGAAGCAACATCTGCAGGATTTTCCTTGGAGTTTACGTACCTCCATTCATACTGACTTGCTAATGACTGAATTTTGGATACCCGATTTGCTACAAATATTTGTAACAAATGGGGCTCCGTCTTAATCCAACTCAGCGCTACTTGGGAATCGGACCACATTATAATTGGGACAGTAGTAGATAA
>NW_026018165.1:2402744-2402869 GCF_020466585.1 Dendroctonus ponderosae
AATAGACTAGCACATAACTCAAGTTTTGGTATCGTAATTGTTTTCAAAGGCGCCACTTTGCTTTTTGAACATAACAAGAAAACTTTAAAATTGCCTTGCTCATCTTGACTTCGTAAATAAATAGC
>NW_026018165.1:2403868-2454806 GCF_020466585.1 Dendroctonus ponderosae
CCAAATGGGGCTCCCATTTACTGAAATACCATGAATTTCGATCCCCCATTCCAAACGTGAGTACCCCAGGCCATTTCCGTTACAATATAATATAATACAACATATGAAATAATCACTAGAAAATTGAATTTGTTAAACGTTTACTAGTGGAGGAATGGTGTAAAACTAATCCTCAAAATAAGTGCGTCAGATTAGCCAGAAAGTTTTGGTAGACTTTAGCGAGAGAGAAAGAGAGACATTCGGGCAAAATTGACTTTGATCATTGGAAAAGTTCCTGCGTTAACTTGCTGAACAAGCATCAGAAAATACATCAAATCTTATTTAAAAATATTCCCAGTTAAATTCAGTTTCATATATTTAGAGTTGCTTTGAGATGTTCACCGATCTGTGTGTAAACCTTTGATTAAAAATCTGAACTAGAATTCGAATTATTTTCATAACAGGTTTCAATAATAATTTTTAAATAATTTTCCATGCCCATTGATTTAAAGAATACGATCGAGACAGAGTAAAACCTGAATGAGCTCGTAACAATATGAGATAACTTGATTTGGTTTTCAATGGTCGCTAATTAAATTAACACATCAATATTTAGTGTCTAATGAATTCGAACAGTGCTTTTCATATTGAATTATGTTCGTAAAGTGAACAATATCGAACCCATGAGCAGACAAACTGCAGCTAATCAATATTAAATGGAAGATATAACTCTAGTAACTGTATTTCGCATGTGTATAGATGTATAGTACGCGGTCAAATCTGATTATGCGTTTTAGGCATGGGTCAGTCCCATCCTACGGTGGGGTCGTCGCAAACCATAAATTTGAATGCAAAACCAGGAAGGAGATTACAACAGTAGGAGCATTGAAGTGTTAACCATTAGTTGGAAAATTATTTATTTACGGCCATACCCGTTAGTTGGGTCGAATGACTGGTTGAAAATGCACTAATTAGGATATAAAGTAATTAAACAAAATTATTTCACTTCTCAGTTCTTCTTCTCAGTGGGTAATTATTTTTGCGTCCTTTTCATAAATCTGAAATCGACGTGATAAAATGCGAATATTTCAACATCCTGTTTATCGGCGACAATTATACTTAACTTTCAATAATTAACTATAATATTTGCAATATGGTGTCCCACTAAAACAAATCGTCCGCATTAGTCAAGAAATGAACACTGAAAAGATGTTTTATGTATTTTACAAGTGTTAGACAATATAGAGTAAAATGTTGCTCTTAAACATGTAAACTTCGCTAACCTACTTATAAAGGTCTTTTCAATCTAAATACACTGAGCTGAGAAGCCTATCTTAAAGAAAATCGCGTCAACCCAAATGTTTAGCGACACGCAATAAGCAGTATTTAACCTCATAAAATGAATTTTCAATGTCCGATGCAAGATATTCTCCACCTAATCATTATAAGATGATCGATTAGACTAAAACTATTTGACATTTCTTGGTCAGTAATATCAGTAAAAGTGATTTATTCGAGGCAGCAAAGGTTGTTGTAATGCTTTTATTTCAGCTCTGTTCTTGTAGTTTGGTACGAAAAAGTATATGCGATGCCACGGGCTACACATTAAAAGTGAGGTATTGCTTTGATTGTCGATCGTTAAAGAGCATAAAATTGTTCTAAAAACTATGGCGTGTTTCCATACACTGTGCAATCGGTTTCATAGTAATTTCATAGTTAATCATCGATACTGAAATACCATACTGGTAGTATCTATTTCGAGGAATAATTGCTGTTTCAAAAGTGTGATAGGAATATCTGTTTCAAATGTTACTAAAATTGAGTCCCTGAAATAACCGTTCGAAACGTTATGTCGAAAAAAGTTTTGTTTGTAACAAACTTACATCTGTTTTTTGTTATAAAATAATTTCGTAAAACTATCGTTGTTTTCAGTTTCACGATTAAAGCTTCCCGCAACAATATTTTTTTACTTAGAATAGTAAAAAGGACTGACTAGAATCTAGTTTGTTTGATTCCAACAAAATTCGTAATTTTTTTAAAGTGTTTTTTATTTCTAGTTCAGTGCAGAGTGTCTGCATATACCTACAGCAGATACTATCTACAGTGTTTGCTAGGCAATAGTAAAATAAATACAGCGTTTTTCGATAGTGAAGATTAGGTTAATTGAAATTTGAAAAGTCTTTGGTATGCTATCAAAAATGTTCTATTACTGAGAAAAGTGACAAGGTTCGAGTCAAAAATTGTGAGATGCAAATTGATGCGAACAAACAGATTTTGTAAGAAATTTTCTTCAAAAAAATAATTGGACCTATGAGTACCCAATCTACAAACTCTTATCGTCAGTCAAAGACCACTTAAGGAAATGAGTATTTTGTCGCATAAAATTAATAGGCATATAAGAAAGCCCTTTGTAAACAGACCTAAACATAAAACTCTCAGAGATTTTTAGGCTTTTGCAAAAAAATAATTTATTTCGTACGTTTCACGACCACGAGGGAGTTGCATCTTCAGATGTGGTTGATTCGTCGAGAAAACCACCTCTTCCACGGCCCTTATGATGTCGAACATTTCCTCTTCAATGACTTACAATTTTTTTAAAACCGTTGAGAATCAAATCATATGCATAAGATGAATGTCAATACAAATCAGATCTCTTTGTCAATACTTCCAGGTTCATTCGAATGTATGTAGTAATTCTTGGCTCTGTGTAAAAATGCATTAATTCGTTATAAGGCAATAAAAAAGGATGTATATATTAATTGGAAAACTTTTACGCTGTTATTATAGTTAGACTGTTCTGGGTTGTCTTAAACTGTCCTCTCTAGGACACTCTGTATATGCATGACAGTTATAAATAGCCAACCTACAGGGTTCAATTTTTAACTGATTACAAATTGAAAAAATATCTTGAAGGTGTTTACGTGGACTCTTTTCGCAACAGACGATATACATAATTAATAACCGATACATTCTAGGTGCGTATGACACACAAACGCCTTAAAATATCTAAAATTAATGATGTGCGATGAATCCGATCTTGTTAAATCGTATTTAAGTAATCAATGACGCAACGGTGCTGAACTTTATTTCAGAGTGTAAATTGTCACCAAGATCACGCCTCGTTATAAATTGTTAGACAAGAATTCAGTTAAACGGTTTACCAAACAGGGTTTAATCAGCAAATTTTATTCCATAAAATATTCTTCCCTTTTGGTATTCCTTAGCGTTAAACTATTTGTATCTAAATATTTCAGTTTTTCGGGTATTTTTGGAGATCTCTAAGAAAATTCTGAAGGCATGATTATCTTCTATTCCCTAAAAATCAAACTGAATCCACAACATCCGTTTCTCACCAGCAAAATCATCATCTTCTAGTCGCCTTCAGCTGGATTTAAATAATTTTTAAATATATTAATCAACTACACACTGCAGGGATTTGCAAAGGAAGTAGATGTTTTTGATTGTTTTAACGTCTTAATTATCTGAGTTTCACTGTAAATCTTGTTGATTAGAAAGTATGCTTACTCAACATTCAATTAAAACTGTATGCTGTTTAAAAATAATTTAAAAATATGTTCATAAAATATGTAGGAAAGTTATATGCATATGAAAACGTGTAACCGAATTCAGGCATAACCAACCTGTCAATTAACTGTCTTAAAATAAATTAACTAATAAGTGTGATGAAGGTCGCAACAAAAGTCTGATCAATTGAAACTCACATTTTATTAGCTTAAATTTAATTAGGCAATTAACATTGTTGCAGAAAGCAATAATCCTTCAGTAATAAAATATTTTTTTTACTAATTTGTGACGTGACGCCATGTGTGTTAATTATTACTTAATAAAAAAAATGCAGGCACAGTCACTAATAACTAATCAATTTGTTGCACTATTAATAATCATGTTAAAGACATGTGTTCTAAATTCTGGAGCATAAATAATGCATAATCACCTTGCAAAAAAGCTTGATAATACCTTTATTATCATTGCGCCTTTTGAAAAAGCTAGTTGCAAATTTTTTTTGATTTGGGTTTTATGCGAGATTAATTTTATATTTTGATACCGGCAAAATGGAAACCCTAAAACACATTTTGATGCTTCACTAGTCCTTTTCTTCGCGATTAATTTAAAAATGGAGTAAACAGTCAAGCTGAGTCGAACGCTTTATAAATGGTTTAGTAACTTCAACTTCAGCCGAATGTATAAATGGTATTTATGTAGAAATTATTTAAATTGTGCAAGCTCGAAAGTAATTATCTTCGGAATGGTATTTCTTGCTCTTAGCACGTGCATAACAGGTATCGGTCGTAATACAATAATCTAAAAAAGGCCCATAGAAATTCACTCTCAATAGCTAACTTATCTGTGCATCGAGTCACGACCCTCAATGGAAACAAATCTATTTTGAAATCGCCATAACTCCTAAACAAATGACAATCCGAAGCGGACAGTTGGACACACCCGAGTCCGTTATTTAAGAGTCGGTAAGGTTTACGACGACTTTCATGATTTACTTTGATGAAATTAGTACAAAACAATAATTATAACATTTAATTGATATGTGAAGTTGGCGGTTCAGCACAGATAATCAATAGTTGAATTTCAGTGTCCAACTCTACTACATATATCTATATCTAGACTAGTACATTATTGTTGCCATTATAATTAAAAGCAAAGGAAAAATATCATATATTCGTATTGTCGCTTTTCAGTTAAAACAGCTTGTTATCATCAACAGAAGTATCCCCAAAGTGGCTTGGTTGGAACTAATGGCGTCGCCTTTAATTTTCGAGGGCGATTTAGATTGAACGTTCGGTATTTTCTGTATCTTTATAGATGAATTGGAAGGTGTATTAACCACGTGCTGTAACACCGTTAAATTGGCCAGTAAGATAACCCGATTTAACGCCTGTAGTCTTTTTCTTGTAGAGCGCGCAATTTGAACGTTTATGTATTTTGCTTAAGATGCGTTTCACATAAAAAGTTATTTGATAGATTCGTGAGATGTCGTTATTTCCGATTTCTTGATTTGCATATTTTTATCATTTATGTTCGAGTTTCGTTTTCTGTTGTCTCGATCATTCTTACTTAGTATTGCTTCGTTTTCATACAATCTAATTCAAAGCTTGTCTTTCGATTATTCAGTGCCAAATGTGAAGTTTTAATGATTGCTAGTTTCCATGTAAAAAGCAATCAGAAAAGCCATTTATTTTAATCCCGTTTTCCATAAATATAAGTAAATGCGAAATCCGTGTTTGCTTATCATTCTAGATCATACATCATACTCATACTTTGCCGGTATTTCTATTGAGCTGAGAAAACTTAGCAAATTGTTATTGACAGCATGAAGAGTTCTTAACACTACTTACATAACCAGAAATTTGTAATCAAAGTATGGAAATATTCCAAACTAATTTCAATATGAAGGTTTTGAGAGCAATAGAGCTTCCGGTGATAAAATTGTTTTAAAATTTGTCGTGCTGAAGCACAATTAATTAATTAATTAATTTCACTAAGTACGACAAATTAAAATAAGATAAACAATTAATTGCATTAAGAACAGAAATTTTAGTTTTAAAACCATGCAGTATAAGTCTTGTTGACAAATCGTACTATCAATATATCACCCAAAAGTGTCGATGTTTGTTTCCTTGCCTCAATGGCATATTGCAACATATTGAATAATTGACCAAAATATCTGTAGCTTAAAAGCTTTAGAAACATTTTTAAACCATTGCGAAAAAATAATTTTCGTGAAACTAATATGTACACTTCTTTACTCTTCCAACTTCCAACTCAATCTAATGCGCTGAGAAGTCGGAAAAATCGGGCGTAATGCATAATTGTATATACTTTCCTGACTGTGTTTGCACTTGCATTGGCTCAAATTGTTCTAGCTATACGGCGGAAAAGGCTACGTCTTATTTGCGCTGATTTTGCAAGTGAAAAAAAAACGCTCAAAACTAATTAACTTTTTTGCCTCTCAAAAGAGCCATTTTATGCTCTATCCAGTGTTCCAACTCAATCTAATGCGCTGAGAAGAGCGAAAAAGTGACGTAATGCATAAGATTTTGCCTTAATTTTGTACCTCAAATGTCGCCTTTTGGCCTTTTATTTGAAAACTGACCGTTTTCCGTTACCGAGGTTGCACGTTCTGAATTCGATTTTTAATTCTCCCTCCAACGATAGCAAAACGAGCTCTGTAGTCCAACTCGTTCTTGCGATACGACGGAAAAAACTGTGTCATGAAAATCATGTGAAAAGACTATCCAGTGCTGCTGAGAAACGGGCAACATATAAGACGTGTTATTATAATTGCAATAATATAATACGTGATTCGCCAACTAAAGGCTAATTAAGATAATAAAAGCTACCCTTCAAATAAACCCGAATTTACCTCTGATCTTTATGTGAAAGCATATTGTTTTTTCAAGACGATGAGAGAAGATTTTATAAGACAAGGCAGAAAACCCTAAGAGAAAAAAGCGTGAGAAGTTTAAAGCACGGAATAATTGCACGTTTTGCTTTGTTCTAGTTGATCTGTCGTTGGCTCCAACATTTCCTTCTCAAACCACAGAATTTTTTTTGAAAACTCACGTCCCAGGCTCTTTCTTAAACCTTCTCCCATATTTTCTAACACCACTTGGAATTCTTCAAAACATGCTCTAAATATACCATCAAATCACCTTCTATTATGTAGGTATGATTGCACAACAGATCGGCAGTCCAAGAATCGTGAACAAATCCAGTCAAATAAGAATTTGTTTACTTATCGATCTATCGCAAAATGCATGCAACCAGCCCGAGTGTTGGTCATAATTTTTTTAGCACTGAGATTCAACATTTCAGAAACGGTTGCTGCCAAGTCGGAGATTAATATTATTATTTCGTTCTGGTGTGATAAGTACCACGCCCGACGAGGAACACTCTGTATAGGCTAGTTTGGAATTCGCAAAGGTCACTTTAATGGTATTCCGATACACATGATGTGTTGGGCGCTTGCAATGTTGTTCTATGGAGTCAGATAGATATGCTTACATACTTTAAGATTTTTTCAACCTCGATACCGGAATTGATTTGCTATTCATATAAGTTCGCAGAATACTGACTTCGTAGCGTCGCAAACATTATCTTAATCGGAAAAATGTATTTCAACTAAAATTAGACGATTTACTCTGTTCTGCATAATCGAAAATTTTACTCGAACATTTAAATTAAAACAATGCAGTAATGGGATATTACTCCTTAAATGGTTTTGCGTCGTGTAATAGGAAAACCATAAAATAAATAGTGCTTATTAGCAACACTCGACTTTCATCTGTAGCTAATTATAGAAAAGTTGGTAAAAATATGCTAAAACTCGACCAAGCCAGTGATTACATCCTTTATTTAATGAACATAAAAGTTACCACAAGCGTTAGTTTTCCAATTAAAATTATTTTTCTATATTACTTTAGTAATTGCACTAGATCAAGCAAATATTGATATAATTATCGCATTGATAGCAATTCCTGATCTTTTGGTAATGCTTGATTAAGTAGATCCAATCAATAATTTAAACTTGTCTTTTTTGATCATTCGCTTGCACTTCCTTCTGTTCTTCTGTTGGGTATATTTGAATTTTAATAGTGCAAATTTTCAGTGGATTTTGATAACAGTGAAGGCGAACAAAATGTTGATGAATAACTACAAAACGACTTTCGAGGCCTCATTCCATCTGAAAAGTCGTACTTTGATAAATTTATTGCATTTATTGTCAAAATAACATGACCAAGGGTCATAGCAATAATTACGAGAACATCTCATTTTATTGAAAAACTTATTTTTTCAAATTTAGTTTGATGAAAAAAAATCGAAGATCGATTACGGTAGGAACATCATCAGTGTTGAATGAACGGTGGAAATTAAGTTTACAAAATGAATTAGTAGGTACAGCAGAAAAATAGTAAATAAAGGGGGAAACTGATATTAATGAAAGTGTTGGACAAAGGATATTTTTGAAAATTTTAGTAGCAAATTTGGTAGGTATATAAAGTGTAAAAAAAGTAAATGCAAATTCAAAATACGCACGATACAAAATTAATTCACAGAAATACTAATAAAATGTTCATTTTTACGCGAATGTTAATTTAATATGATAACAGAGATCGCAATCAGTGTAGTGATAAAATAAAAACGCACTTTTTATTAAACTTGTTGGTCTGTGCTAAAAACTATGGAATAAGGTTACAGTTTTATTAATCGTTTCTAATTTTCAGTTCAAATTTACTTTTCGGTTGAGAAATCTCTTAGGGTTATTCCAAAATTTTGTTTATAATAATTTTAGTGCTTCCAAATGTGGTTTAGCTAACAAAGTAAGGCGATACGTGGTAATCTTTGAATTAATTCAAATTGAATTGGAGCTGTAATGAATTTTTTTGGAAAATATTATTTGGAAGTGAAATTTTGATAAACAAATCAAATTTACTAAACATTTTAAAAAGCTTAATCGGTTATTGCTTACATGGTAAAATAATGGTCGCTTAGAATCAACAGTGTACATTTTCCACTGAAATTCTCATGTTCACTTATGTTTGAAAACAATCCGCAAAAAATATACAAAAAACTTCGATTTACTTTGCATGAAATATTCAATAAGTATGTTTAAAAATTCCTAAAAATGCCCGAAAATTCTCGAATTTTTTATAAATTGCATATTTAATTTATTCAGGCTTTAATGTGGATAATCCGCGCAAATAAAGTGATAAACATCCACATTCCGCAGGTGCCGCCAGATTTCAACACCATTTTGTAATGCACATTATTCTCGGAAGCATCTGTTTAACACTTTTGGTTTGTGGGCTCTAGATTTAATTTATTAATATTACACTTAAGCCCGCTTAATGGTTTAAACTCAGCCATTTTAGTAAATTATAATATAGTAAAAAGTTTGCCTTGATGGCCATTAGAAGATTTCGCTTCTGATTAACTCGAACATGCGTGTCTAATGCTAGTATTTAACACTCTAAGAGGTTGTGGTTTATATCTACATTAGTGGAGGGACTATATGTAGCCATAGTATAAAAGGGCCTAGTTTCTGCAGAAAATGTACTCAAAATTCCAAGGTGTCTGATAATATTGAATAACAACTAGTTGGCTCTATTTCAGTTCTGGTTACTATAAATATGGCGATAGCAACATTTCCTACATGATTAGAGCTCCCAACGGAAATAAATCAGCTTCCTTGATCAATGGCATTACTGATTCTGATGAACCCTGGTACATAAATATGAAAAACGGGCTCACCTACGAGGCATTAAAATTTCCTGAATATGTATCGTGTAGTGATACATTTAAAACGCCCCATACCCATCAAGAGCCCATCCTACGTGCGTTCAATTGTTCTGCATGTCTACTAGATTGTTCAGTTTTATTTGAATCCCCCGCAGACCCACTATGTGGACAGGCCGGATCTTAACAACAATGTAGATGATATTGCAGTTTTTCAAAATTTCAGTTGTTCTTACTGAGCGAGCTTCCGGCAGATTTGCATTTAAAATTACATTATTTGTTTCAGCTGTTTGAACAAAATAGCCCCTTGCATTGAAAGCTTAACGAGAGGAATGGTCCAAGATTTTGGAAAGACTGAGTTGAGCCTTTATGAATAAATAGCAAAAATGCTGTATGCTTTATTGACATTATCTCCTACCCTTGCGGACATTCGGTCTATAGATCGTCTAATAAAAAAGTTGGAAGCTTCATGTTCAGTTTACTTAAAGTTTTCAAAATATCATCAAGGAATGAATGTAAAGGATGTAGTATCGTAGGTCTTGGCTAGAGATTCCGCTGTTGGAAGACGCAAAGGCAATTTCAACGGAAAGTACTCTAGATACGTCGTGTTGTCACACAAAGACATATGGGCTTATTATATTGTGTATAAATCCGTGGACATTCTTATGAAGCAACAGGAAGACGCGGCCAAGCAACAAAGGGCAGGTAAATAATTCATAAGCCCACCGCTGAGACGTCATCACTGCGGCAAAAATGTTGCAGTCATGATATTGTGCTTTATTATTAAATTAACTCCAACTCTCACTATTCTCATTTGACCTTACTTATATACAGTGTGTTTGCTCCATATTGTAAAATATTCTCATCAGATATTTACATAAAAAACAACACCAAGCTATCAAGTATACAGAAGTGTTTGCACTAATTATCAAAGGGAAATTTTGAAGGCTTGTCTAAGCTTCATTATGCATACACAAAAATTGAATTTTTCTTTCTTCCAGCAATACTGCCCAATAATCTTCAGGACATTGGCATTAAATTTATTTCCTTAGCTTGACTGGAAACTGGGAATGAACTCTTAGACATTTTTCGATTTCCGAGAGTTGCTTTGGGATGGAGATTTGCGAAAGCACTATTTCACCGAGCAAATATTGAGCGTTGATAAAAACAGCGGATTGATAAACAATTAACATAAAGTCATGATGCCAGCTAATGCGTGGCAAGGCCATAGAGGAACTACATGTCATACATTTCACTATTTGTGTACATTTATATTTTTTATTAAAATGAAGAAAATATAATAAACGGCTTGACAGGTGTGCATGGGTATCGTAAGACAATGATCGAATAATGTCATGACATTCATGGTCAACTGCATAGCTGCCGCTGCTAGACTGAAGCGGAAATAAACATTTATTCGACCACAAAAGATATTATGAGAAGGAAAATTGGAGTATTTAGTTAGTCACATTTTAGAAGGTTTTATTGAATTTTCGTTCAATGGAATGAAGTAGTGCAAATTCAATAAGCGAACAAATCTTGTAAGAATGGATGGAAAAACTGAATTTCCAGAAAATTATGCGATTGATTTCGACCTTCTTAAAATTTTGAATATTTTTCTATGTGTAATATAACAACTTTATTCAATCTCCTGAGTTTCAATTGCCAGTAATATTAAAATTTCTTTGGAGACACCTGTAAACAAACTAAAAATTGACTACGAATTTTAAATTAAATTAAAAAAAAACTAAACAAAATTCGTTGAACACTGAAAACTACTAAGTTAAATTTTGAGATCTCAGATTGAAGTGAACATATTTTTGTTCCAAAGTTTTTAGACGTACCTGTTATTGTCAGTGTTACTTATGAAGCAACAAGTATTTACGTAGTGTTAATGAGGCCGATAACCTCGAAAAACCATGTTGCCGAATTTCTGATCCAATTGTTTGCAAATATCTAGGTTTTGAATCAGAATTATTTTTTAAAATCAGTTTATATGTCTATCTTGCAATAGAAGAAGAACTTCATAACTCTCATTGCATTTTCCGGTTTCCGGCTTAATTAGCCAATTTTGACAATATCCGTCTCGTGTTGGAATAGTAACCAGCTAGTTCCACTCTACTTGATACTGGACTGGACTTTCGAGAACATTCCTCGAAACTAGTGGGTGTTCCGGGTTTTTAGGCCGTCGTAAAATGGAATTTCTTCCTGATGTTTCGCAAGCACGAGTGGCTTACATCTTCAGAGATGGTTTGCTTGAACGCTTACACTGTTCTGATGTGATTCCTTGGACGCAGTCCGTATTTTTGTTCCGATGTTTGTGATGACGTGGTCTGTGTCATCGGCTCCTGCGCATTCTGTTGGCTGTTGCTATCCTCCGGTGTAGTAGATTATCTCTCCAATCCTGGGCTATTGCTTCTTCTTGCTGTTGTTGCGTTGGTGAGTTCTGGAAACCATATCCTGTTTAGCGCCATTGTCTCTTGTCGTCGTGTTTGTAGATTTCATGTTTCCTTGAAAGTTTCCTTCCTAGGCCATGATAGACAGATTGCTCCGCATGCGTTAGTGTATGACTATGACATCAGTGTATGTAATTCAATACGGTTCGTGCTGGGTCCAGACCTTATGTGGTTTGGTTTGTTCCTTTAGATTTGGCTACCAATTTCTCAAATTTCTTCTTAGAGGTAGAGGTAGTAAAAGAGGTTTAGAAGTTCGCTGTCTATTCGCTTCTCCCTTAGGATTAACGTTTCGGTTCTGTTGTATATCCCGTGTGCTTGCGCGGTCCTAAAGGCTCTTTGGTACTTCAGGAAGGCGGTGATGATGTTGGAATCGCTGCATCTGCTCAGGAAAGCGAGTGAGGATAAGAGTACTGTCTTCCGTTTGCGCATCTCATTTAACCGATGGTATAAATTAGATATTTCCTCCCCGTAGAGGCATTTTATCAAAAGAGATAGACTTTTGATGCCATTCCTTCAAACTAGTGGGTTTTTCGAATTTTTTGGCGGTCGTAAAATGGAATTTCTTTCTGATGTTTCGCAAGCACAAGTGGCATGTATCATTAGAGGTGGTAGGCTTGATCGCTTTCACTGCTCTGATGCGATTCCTCGGGCGCAGTCCGTATAAAGAAAGAAAGTCCATTTTACAACGTTCTAAAAACCAGAAAGACCCACTAGTTTCATGTTCTGAATAGTATTTAAACTTTATAAATGCTCATTAAATTTTGGAATAATGCTTAGTTTAATGATAGTAAATGTGCAGCTTTACATGTTTATAAAATAGTCTAAGATGGCATTTCAGAGAATTTTTAATAGTGCAAACCGCGTAGAATAAATCACTTTAGTAATTGAAAAGTATTCCATAGAACATACCAATGTTTGAAAAAAATCCGAAACATTCATTGCGATTTATCATAAATGGAACACATTTCAATGTCAAAGACAATTATACGTGGGATTTCTGTAATTGCCAGGTTACGTTGATTCGTTGACATTTAAGCCGCTTTAAGGAAGCAAAATTAGTTTTTTTTTCTAAAAGCAATTTTAAAGATCGCGCAAATCAACAGAAGAATATACGGGCGAGGCCATCATCTCGATGATGGATTCTTTGTCGTTAACTCGCTAAACTTGAAGCCTTGTAGTTGATAAGATCATTCTATGCTCTTTTCTTATTGTCAATACAAATCTATAGATTACATCATAAAGTCTGCACTCCATTATACAGGGTGGTGCTTTCAAATCCGAAATCCAATTAACAATATTACTTACATGCCATGCCTAAAAAATAGCATGAAACACTTTTGCTTCAAACATTTGCGAAAGCTTTTAATTATCAATAGTAAGAAATATGAACGTTTGGAGAATATTGTTGAATTTCAAACAGGGAAATTTGACGACAAAAATTAGTTTTTAATTAAAATTATAAGTTGCTTATAGACAAAATTTTGCATAACTTATCAGATTGGGTCACCATGTATAGCGTCGCAAGCCGGGACCCACACAATAAAAAACCACTTCGACACGGCAAAAAGCGGTTTGGAATTGAAAATTAGCGCAGTGGATTTAAACATTAAAGGATGACAATTTGTTATAGACATTAGCGATGTTATCTGCATTGTGTCCTTTATGAATATCATATGTCAATAAAAGTGAGCCCACCAGCTTTTTTTATCCATTAAATATTCGAAGTGTAAAAAATGCGTTAGAAATTCACGAGGGTTTATCCGATTCGCCATGCACAATTAAGGACGATGTTTTTCGTATTAAAAATATTCAGACTTGTAAGTTTATATTTGGTTAGTTATCCGAAACTTTAGCGATTTATATTAACGAAAATAAATGTTTACTAGCAAAAGTCAAAAGGAAAATTTATCCATGCCCAAAAAGATATTTTTTAAATATTTTCGATCAGTGTTCCAAGTACCATTAATTAAACAATTTGAAAAACAATTTAGTCATTTCCATAACAATAAGATGAAATTGCATAGTAAAAGTATCACAGAACCTAGAAATAATAGTGATAAAGATCAAGTGTACTACTAAGATCTGAACTGTATAAAAACAGAAAAAACATATTTCAGATGTTACGCTTCTCCATAATTTAAACCAAGCTGAAAATCAGTTTCATGCATTTTTTAATCAAACATTAGGAATTTTGCATTTGGATTTGGTACAGGTTTTTCTACATTTTATGCTTCAAAATATTTCTCATTTCTTCTCATTCTTCAAATTTTTAGTTTTAATTCGAAGCTATATTGGACTATATTGGATTATTTCCAATTGTTTGGGCCGGCTTTGGCGTTATTTGCAATCCATGCCAAAGTCATTTTGGTAATTTTCCTTAGATAGTTCAAGTCCAAAAAACAAATCATTAAATTGAAGTTTACGATTAGCGGTTACTACACTCCCGCCATGAAATAAATCCAATTTTTTTTCGTTGCGCCTCATTTAGCTCGTATTTAATTGCTATGCATAAATCAATAATTATATCCTCCGGCAGCACTAATCCAAAGAGAGCGGTCCGGTCTTCAAATTTGCAAAACTAAGTTACGTAAAAGAACTGCCTTCGGTACTGCTCAGTACTGCCATTAAAAATAATTAGTCCTTTCTAGGCACGTGCCCGTGTCTCCGATACCAATAATAAATAAAACTCTTTTCGTATCTACCGTTTAGGCTGCAGATTATTACGGCCTGAAGAGTGAAAGTAAATGAGGTATCTGCATGGTTAAATGGGATAACCAGTATACACATTTTTTTCTCTCTTTTTTTATATCGTAAGCATTCAGATTGGTGTTTAAGTTTGGTCAATGTAATTTGATGTATATTCTTATCGTTGCTCATAAAATACTATAATAAATTAATTATACTTATTTTACTTCAGATGTACGCATGAATCAACAGCATAAACGAGAATGGATCGGTAAGTTGATGATGATTTTTTTTTACTTTCAAGTGACCTTTGCTGAGTTGTGTTTTGGTGCCTTTTTATTAACGAGTACAGCCCAGATGGGCGATAATGCAGATGATTGTCGGTTTTATAACCAAACGGGTTCGGTCTGAACGAGAGGAAAATTTTTGATGCATCTTCTTGAAGGGCACATGCTCGTGAAAGTCACTGCTCATTAGTGAAACTCGTTGCGATCAATTTGTGAGGGTTACACCGATATAAAGACAATTTTTTTTTAAGGTTTCCTCTGGTGTTACTTGCTTATAATCGATAGAAGAGATAAAGTGACACTATGAGGTTTTGGGGCTTTGGTAAAATTTTTTGGTTTGCCAGCAAATATTTTTAATAAAGCAAGATTAAAGAATTTTGTTTGCGACACGTGGAAATATAAAATGATTAAAAAACAACAAAACGTATTTTAAGAATCCTGAAAACCGCTTGATGCAAAATAGCCATAAATTCTAATTAAATTCTTAGCTAAAACTGATTTTCAACCGTCCGATATTTTTAATTTGCTTGCTAATTTCAAAATTCTGTTTAGTGTTAAGTAAGAGTAAAATTGATAAAAATATCAATTTTTTCGAAATGGCAATTAGCACATTTTTGCAAAAAATGGGAGTAAAATGAACGAGATAGACAACCGTCTTCAGCATAAAGCTAACATTGATTGACTTTATAAGGTAATAAGTAAGTGGAAAGATGGAAACCGAGATTTCATTTTGGTTCGGTATATTATACATACACTATGACCGGTTTAATTAATATTCATCTCATCTATGTAGCTCTACAATCCAGAGTTGCTCTTGGCTGACTTCAATCTCTCTCCATCTATCGCGATCTATTATGATTTCTTCTGCATCATCGATATTTAGAGTTCTTAAATCTGATCTAATATTATTTCTCCAGCCAATTTTTAGTCTCTCGAGTAGGCTTTTTTTCCTTTCATATGGATTCTCCCTCCACATCAGTTTAATAATTCGTTAGGCTTCTTGTTTTCTGACATCATCTGCTCATCTAAGTATTTCTGATTTTATTACTATGTCTGGTTGGATATACAACTGTTCCAGCTCTCTATTTGTTCTTCTGCGGCACCGTTGTGTGGTGGCGTCTTTGGTCCAAATATCATCCTCAGTTTTTCTTTCTGAACTTTTAAGTCAGTTTTCGCTCAGTGGTTTGTGGCCCCCAAATATTTGAACTGGTGAACTCTTTCAAAATTATACTCGTTGATAGTAAGGAATATTTTGCCCAATATTATATGGCCCAATGCTATAGCTCCACTCTGATAATTCGGTCATAAACTTGCTTGAAATCTACATAGAGTTGATGTAGTGTTTTGTTAAATTTTCGGTATTTCTCCATTTGCTTCCTTGGTAATTATGTGGTCCACCGTTGAAGGATTTTGTCTTTCTAATAGAATAAGCCACAGAAATTTTATCCCGTGCTGATACGTTAAACCCAGTTCTGTTCCTGTATACTTTTATGGTAGAACATTGTGGAATTAATACGGAGGTTGTTCGATGCTGCACACTAGACTAGTCTTAGTTCATTATCATTGCAATCTTGGTGTAGACTATGTCTACCAATTGTCAATTATTATGAACCTATCAAACGAATTAAGATTGCAAATAATTCTACTTTTTCTAACCGATAGATCAATCCCAGGATCAATCTATTAAATAATATCGCCATCTAGAAGTAGATCTTCAAGTTCATCTGTTCCGGTATATTTTTGCCGATTTTTAAAATGAATTAAACTTGTTGCACCTCGGTTGAATTTGGCTTACTGTGTCAATGCTAATATTACAAGCAGTTGGAGCTTGCTATAATAAGTTTGTTTCGCAAAATTGCCATTTATACAATCTATAGATACCTACCTACCGCAATAACTAATGTAGGTACCCTCTGGCTGCTAAAAAAGCTTCATCACGCTCATGTTCTTTGAAGCACACTCTGGTAGAAAATGTCTAAGGCCGCAGCATATTTGTATGTTTCATTTTGACCAACTCAACAACATAATACGATTAGGCCGAACTTTCGACGGCTGAAGATGTAAATAAATTAGAATACAAATTCAACACTACCAAACAAATTAAATTTTCCGTCTGCTTAATGAAGATGGTTATCTATAATGCATTTCGATTTTGAGCTCGCGCGATGACTTGGCTTTAAATACAGTTTACGATGAATCAATGATAATGCTTTAAAGCAGCCAATTAAACTAAATAGCGTATAAAGAACGGTGTCTTAAGATCGTCTGACACATTTTAATGCCTTACATACCTATTTAGCTTGGCCGAGTTAGGCGCGGTCAAACGGTACAGGCCTTACTGAAAGAAATCGAAAGTTACCTTAAACTAGAGCAAATCTCGGTGTTAATGCCGCGGGTGACACAATTATTGATTCGCAATTGATACCGAAGCGGTTGCATCAAGACAGCATAAAATAGCTTTTTAATTTGAAAGTAATTGTGTTGTGCTGTGCTCAGATAACTACTAGCATGGATTAAATCATTATTTCTTTGGTACACAGAGGATATTATGCGTATGCATATTTTCTTTGGTATTTAGGACAAACTAATTAAATTTCCATCAAGTTTTAAGAGAAGTGATGTTTTTGCGGCATGTTTAAATTTTAACACTTGCCACCATGTGTTTCTTTTTTACTTCAGTAGCAGGTATATTATAATGATTTTGAGCACCAAGCGCGGCATGTATTTCAACAATATAATAAGCTATTTGGATTACTAACTCACATAATGAATGAAAAATATTCTTGAGTTTCAACAGCGAATGTTATTATTTAGTAGGACGATAGTTTTGCAGCAGTTGGCACATCGACTGGTGTTTTTCTTTGTAAGGTTCTCAATTTAAAACTATTTGTGTCGGGAGTCTTAAAATGATGTTTAATTTTCTTAAATTAATTTTTAAGGTTTTTACTTTTACTATGAGATTCTGACACATTTATCTCATGTTCACGTTCGACTCAATAATTGATCCTAGATTTTTACATCTTCCCGTATGACATTTTTTGATTCCGATGCATGTCGAAAGCTTTCGATTTAATGTTTAACCGCTTAACATTTATTAGTTGATCTGATTGATTTTTTGAAATTGAGAATTTAGTCAATTTTCTCTCTAAATTTCACAAAATGTTCAAAACAGGAAAAACTGAAGAAATCTAATGGATTTAATCTGAGCTGATTTCATAACAACTTTCAATCTGAGCTAATCTCATGTGGCAGATTATCGCATATTTCTTGTCTGTGTTGTTTTTTCATTGCGTTTTATGCCACCTTTCATTTTATTAATAATGCACTTCTATAAGGAAGAACATTTCTGCAATAATAGAGCAAACAGCTAGTATTTATGCTGGCTTGTAACTGTTTCAATTCTGACGATTTATCGTTTCAATTAATTTTAATTGTGCAAATGTTTGTGTTTCGTGTGGTGATAATTAATGCGCTAAACTTTTCTTATTTCATCAGTAAATTACCAAGATGCTCTAAATGTGAGGTAGGAATTGTTCATTAGTGGTTGATCGAATTCGGTAATATTGCAAGTGATTACAATGTTCAATTCAATATGTTGATCGTGTCAGATCTGAAAAAACATGAATATCTAAAGAGGAAAACTGATTATTAAGTTGAAGTAAATGTCCCCAAAGCTTTATGTTGACGAAATTTAAACGCAAACATTTATGCTGGGATTTCTATACTAAATATACAAAATAATTACTTGTCACTGAAAAATCAGAGCACAGGAAACTTAATTGGGATCTCAAGGGAGAAAAACATTTTTCATAGACATGGAAAAACTATTAACTACCTTTAAAGGTAAATAAAGGTCGATATTTCGATCGAAATCTGGGAAATTTTGTAAATAAATCTTGGTGGCAAAGTGAATATAATTTTCATAATAATTCTTGATTCCATTTCGATGAAACCCCATTTAGTGTACAGGAACCACATCATTTAAATTCCTTCTTTTAGGCGTTTTTATTCGAGATTTTTCATTGTCGATTTCGATAGCATCGCTTTAAGCTTCAAAATAACAACACTTTAGTGCCACTGAGTATTTAATACGAGTATACCTACTGAGTTTACGAGGACATGTAATCAATTTTTAAAATTCTGCTTTCAGCACTGATAATTTCAAATTTGTGGTTATTCCATGCTATAATGTTGAAATTTCCATCGCCTATTGTTTCTCCATATATCACAAAAACATATGTTAAATTTTCCGCATTTATTTTAATGTTCACAATACTTCTAAGCAACGTCAATTTTTATATCTGAAAGTGTTTTTTACAATTAAATACTTCATCTTCATCTGTACAATATTTAAGTAAAACTTTAATGAAACAACTTGAATCTCGTCAAGTAACAGTGACTTTTCAATTTGAGACCAGCTATTTGAAAACAAATCAATAACACAATTATTCCTTACTATAAATTTCGCTAATTTAACATAAATTCAAGTATTCTGAGAGGAGAAATAAGAAAGTACTAAGTGTGGTAATTTATGACGAGCAGTTTTAAAATGAAAATCCTCGTTATCACACAATAAGGCTTTAAATATAAAATAAACTGTCATCATTATTATATGATAACTGCTTTACACGCAGTCTTAATTACATTAATTCTTTCGACGAGTACCGCATGTGTCAAAAATGTAATTTTACAACTGGTCAGCTTTCATCAGTGTGTAAACAGATCTGTTCGTGCTTTCACCTTTCAAAGCTTCTTTAAGTAGGTGTTTGTTTAAAACGCCTGTAAACGTATCTGTGAAAATGTTTAAAAACCAATTTTTTTCTTGCCGTGGTCAAAATTGAGTAAAATGCTAATTTGCAATTTTTTTACCCACATTTAAGTACTTTTTAATGTCCACCAATGGCTATGAAGCTTCAGATTGCTTAATTAAGAACCCAAACTATCATGCTGACGAAATACAATCCTAGACAAAACTATTAAAGACGTTTAAATTTCGTGAGGTATCCCGCAGAGATAGTATCTTCTGAACATAAGAAACGGCAATTTAGCTAAATTCCTTACCGCTTATAGGGTGGACTGGATAATTTCTGCAGAATAAATTTGCTTTCTTATGGAAACTTCATAAAATCGTAACTACACTGCATTTCGATTTGCCAAAATAACAGAATATGACTTTCATGTTAGGGCTATGAATTTTCTATTTAGCAAAACTACAGGAGATTCTGAGCAAATTACATATGCTAATTTAGCTTTTAATTCAGTTCACACTGTACATTTCTTTGGTCAATTCTTAGCCATTGTAAACGCTGTTGAGTCGTGCCTTCCTTCTGTTAAGTCCAATTGCAAAATAGCTACATCGTTTGTGAGCATCTTTGTTTGCCTTTGCGAACGTTATGGAAATACCAATAGTAGCGATATTATATAAATCTTATTGGGAGCCGTTGTTGTTGTAAATCGGATAATTTACAGAGAAAATTGCACCGCAATAGTTTGTTTGGTTAACAACATACTTGATCGCTTTCAAATTGTTATAGGGAATTAAATATTACCAGATATTGTTTGTTTCTGATATGGTGAAATATGCCGCTATTAAGAAAAGTATTGCCTAGAAAATTACTAGGTACGTAACAAGTTTATTTTGACGCAGCTTATGTATGGAAATTATATTCTTGGATATTGATTATTGCCTTTAGTAGGCATGAACTGGCAATAGTTAATTTCTTACTTACGAACAAATGAAGACGATCATGCAACCATTAGAAGCTACCTCCATTTTTTCCAATAAATGACACCGTTTTAGTACATAAATGATATTTGGAAAACTGAAAAAATGTGTTTCTATAAACCAAAAGATTAAAGTGGTTCTCCCACCTCTGCTACTTTGAAATTTTAAACATTATCATCTTTAGATCCATTACATTTGTTACAGCTATCACATCTATAATTCCGTGGAACGAAAGAATCATCAAGCGCGTTTAAACTTGCTTTAGTAATATCTATACTTACAAATTCATTTAGAATACGCTTTGATTGATAAGATCATTAATCTTACTTACGTGGCTTCATTTAAAGCATGTGCGTATTCATTGTCGGAAATATTGTGTGCTCAGGTTTGAACACCAAAGGAATATTATCCGGATTAAGATGTAAATTTTTTTATTCATCGAACGGATATGGTGTTTCAGTAATCAGGTGCAGTACGTTTACTATTCATTTAGGCCTAGGAACATTTATTAGAAATAAGAACCTATGAAGAGCATTGAAAAATACTTCAAAAAATACCTGCATGAATGCCTAATAGCGGATGGTACAGCTAAATTGCCAATTTAACTATCTTAAATTTTCGTTATTTATGATATTTTGCAATAGTTACATGCAAACATCAGTTTTTAACATTTCCTTTTCTAATTGGTGTTCCTTTTCTAATTTATTATGGACACATAGATATACTACAGGACAAGATGTGTGATCACAAAACAAAACAAGATGTGCTTAAATCACGTTTTAAAAAATTAAAGTGACCAAAGAAAGTATTATCGCACACTGCAAATTCACACTGCAAATCTTGTATACAATTTCACAATCTATACATGTTAACTTACATAAAAGTAAGTAAAAGAAGATACAACTAAATGCAACGCTTACTCTAAACGCAAGAAATAAAAATTATACTCATATTCAACGATCTACCATCGGTGTTGCCACCAGAGGCAGCCTAGCCTGCCTTTTGGCAAAATGATTAAATTATAACAAAATATAAAATGCATATAAGTATGCTTCAAATGCTTAATACGTCGATTTTTTCAACATCACTGTACTTATTAGCGCCAAAATACTTTTAAAAATGTCGTGAAAAATTACTCTGTAACTTCATAAAATATAGTCAGTCGACGTATCAGTTTTCTTATTTTTTCCGATTCTTAAATATGTTAGGCATCAAGCTTCTATGATTTAATAATTCACTAATATTTTTTGAGCTGTTTTCTTTTGGGTATAAGCCTCCCTCTTCTGCCATCCATTTCTTCACCAATATACTTCTCAATAATTTATAAAAAAATATCATAAATACATTATTTATTGACGCGCTCTGCTCGTCAATTCCAGTTTTAGAATTACTGCTCATTAAGCAGAATTTAAATTAGCTAATAAGAGCTACGCGCCTTTTTTCCCACTTACATTAAATATTCAAATACACAGTTGATTTGAAGTTTTCTACAGGTGTGCAGGTCATTAAAACTATAATAGTCCCCCATTAACATATTTTGCCACTAACAATTTATAACAGCCGATAACCAGCGAAAAGTGTAGCAACAAATTAAAGTAGCGAATTTTGATTTATATGGTTATTGCAAAAGATATACGGAACGTAAGTGTATATTTAGACTGATATTTTTGTACCTGATATAAATGTTCGATATTATGCTCGCTAAGAACAAGTGTAACTGTTAAATCAATTATTAATTTATTGCACATGTTATGAATATCCTTTATTGTATCCCGACGCCGCTTAATATGTTGGTGTAACAACAAATAAGATTTCTAATAGGAAAATTGAATTTTTTTGAGGCGAACATGTCGAAAAATCTAAACTTTTTGTAAATTAACTGAACTAGATTTACAGGTTTGTGATTATACGGTTTTCGGGATAAATATCACGTTGGAATAATAAAAACATTAAACTAGTTGCTAAAAGTTAGCTCTATTTCAAAAAAGTTGATTGTAATCGGAGCCGGATATTGGGTTTAATTGATTGGCATTATATTTATATATCAAATAGTCCTGTATCTCTTTGTAATTGCTGATAAAGCTATTTGCACATAACTAATTTAGATTCGTATCATTTATAATGACTGTCAATTTAGGAGACGAAATTAAGAATGGTCATTTATAAATACACTAACCTAGTTAGCGCTATAAAATCAACCTGCTAAATGAATTCTGAATTTTTTTTTTCAATTTTGAAAGCGTGTTAATTTTATACTTGTTGCTGGTGCATCTTTAATTTGGAAAATGCAGTTATAAATGCCTTGAAAGAAAATTTTACTTTAGTATAATGTGACTGGAACATTTTGAAATGTCAAAAAAAGTCAAAACAAAAATAGTCGTTTTCGATACAAGGGCGAAAAGAGTCGTTTTTCGCACGACGACGGCGTTTAACGCTCGAGACGAAGTCGAGGGTGTCAATCCGTCAGGAGTTCGAAAAACGGATTTTCGCCCTCGTATCGAACAACATTTTTTATTCGAATGAAAAACATAACATGAATCATAAGTTATAAGAAATAATACTAGCCAAAACTAAAAAATATCAACTTCATATTTTAAATTTGATGTCAATGCAATTTTTGAAATTTTCACGTGTTGTAATTTTTAACTAAAACAATGATGTTGAAAATTCAAGTGCTGCTTTCACGGTATGGTGTTTGTATAAGATGCATATTTTGCATAAAATTGGTGATCTTCAAAAAAATCGTGTTTGCTTGTGGCAATATCGGCGAGCGCAGAAAAATATACGATTTGAACGACTTTGAGACTGAACTTGTAACAAAGTTATAATTTAAAAATTGTAAGTAAACTTTAAATTAGAATTAATAGTTGTCGATAAACCTACGTAATTCATTAAACAAGCACATCGGTTACATTTTAATGAAAATATTTAAAAAAATATAATAACAGTGACAATTTCTCACATTTACTTTTGCGCACATGTGCGTAAAAGTCCATTGCGTAAAAGTAAAACAAATTAATAGTAAAGAAAAGTGCTTCTTTAGGATCATCGCTTCCGATCGAAAAATGGCACTTTTAAATTCATTCGATTCAAAACCAAATTGTTGGTCATTTCATTGATTTAATAAATTGCTATGATAAATTAAATTTTGGAATTATTTAAAATTAATTTTCCGCTAATTGTTACAACTTACATCAACAACTTAAATCAAATATCATTCTGCTGAATAAAATATGATTTTTTTTCTGCATCAAATTTTATGAATGGTTTCTTCAGTATGTCACTCGGTACAGGATACTCTTACAAGCATTGCTCGCCCGATTGCAGACATCTACAGATAGGAACAATATTTTAATATCGACGTGTAACGATTTCCTGTTGCGATATGGAGTAATTTATTGATCGAGGAATGTTATTTCGCAGTTAATAGTCTCGGAATTATTGATTTTTGCAACCAGTATCGCTACGCATTGAATGGCCAGATCTTAATTAGATCTAAAGAGATCATATAGGATTATTTGCAATATACAGACGCATATTATACGTGTTCTACACAGAGGTGTAAGTTACATATGTTTTCAGTTTTGTTGTAGAAACCGAGAGGGACTGTAATGTATTTGGTATTTTTTTCGCTACTTCTTCGTCGGACTCGGTGTAAATGCACTTGATTTCATCTTAAGAAGACTCATGTTACTTCAATGTTTTTTTATCTCTAATTTTGTTTTATTGCAATTTTCTGATGCTGCTGTACTGAACGTTTTTCTGTGTAATAAATTAATTTCTTCGAAGATCATCCAATTGGCAAATCAACTACCGCATGACTTGCGAAAGAAATTAATATTAATACACATTGCATAAATAGCTATAGGTACATGAAGATCTCTGTCAAGAAGAGATATATGTGTAGAAAACATGCCCTCAGCAATGTAACGGATGACTATCATAAGATTAGAGCTGCTTTCTTGTACAGTCATCGATATTGTTTTATTTATTAATTGAATTCCTGTGTTTTAACTTTGTGTTATGAATTCAGAAATATAATGTCATATTTGTTTTATGAAGTTAAAAATGTTAAAAACAATGAATATGTATTAACTTTATTTCTACTTCATGTCTGCCACCAAATGCTTACCACAAATATTTTTACGATTGTTGATAATTAAGTGATTGACAGTTACTTATAACCAACCGTTTAGTATTGATAAAAAAAAGCTATGACCAAATAAGGAATTCCTGATTAATCCGCAAATTGCGATCTGTAATTGACAGTAGACATAGTTTTTTTCTTTAGTACAGATAATATCCCAAGATAAGATATTAGGCCATAACAATTAAACCTGCAGATACAAATTCGACTAATTATTATTTCCTAATAAACCAATAAACAATAATTCTCAAGATCGAGATAAAGTTGGTAATAGATAGCGATAGAACGTACAGCATTTTTTAATTAAAATCCGCGCAGCCTGACCTCCAATATTGAAGAGATTGCGGTGCCACATTGTAATAAGGCAATAATTATTACAAAAGACGCAACGCCTAATAAAAACTTGATAAATAACAACGGCCAATTTGTTGCTAACTGAGAGTTTGCAAGTATCTTTTTTACAAGGATAGATTTCAATAGATGATAAAAGCGTCCAAAAGTAGGTTTAGTTATTGCACCAGCTCTTGTATAAGCATCAAATCATGTATTTCACATTTTCAAGTACAAAAGCCGAGCTATTAATATGGGAATATTTTTTATTGGTGCCCGTTCCAATTTCCGATAGTTAAATCTTAAATATCGACTATGGTCAGAAGTCAGTACAAATCGGCCAGAAGCCAATTTTCTGTACACATTGTAGTTCAGCTACAAAATATTTGAATGCAACGCTTTCAAGCCGTATATAAAAAAAATATAAATTCACGATAAAAAAGCACTAAAACAGCGAATTGGTATACAATAGCAATGGATGCGAATGAAGACATCGACATTCAAAACTTAGGCACATTTTTTCGTATTAGATTAACAATGACGATGCATGCCATCCGCAATCCAAATGTGGTTCTTATTGTTCATTTCATTTTTATGACAAGCAGATGTTTTAAAAACTGCGAAGAAATTTTCAGTATTAAGCGAAAGTGTTAAATTTGGCAAGCAGATCGTTTTTTATGTTTCGTATTGGATTATTTAATTTAAGTTTTCAATTTTTGCCATTTTTCGAAGAGCCAGTTGCATTCCAACTTTTGATTGTTCATTGTATATTTAGAAATCGTCGTTTGTATGCAAGTCATTTATATACTGCTAGTTACAGTTCTAATTAAAGACCACACCATCATTTACCGGCCATTTTAATGAAAATCATGAAAGTGAAGAATTTCTCCAAATAAGCACATCCGATAGTCAGTAGAAACCTGCTTGAGTGCTACACTTTATGACGCTTGTCCAAGTGTAATTTCATAAAATTGTAAAAGAGGCAAACGTTCATTTACAAGGTTTTCTTCGTTTTACGGAGTTTTACCTCAACTCATTCTGATCATATGCATTAAACAAATAGAACGTCTTTATCTAGACACTTCTTTAATAACAAATTATCTTCAGACGAAGAGTATTAACGGGTGCTATTGTTACATAATTTAATGGTAAAGTTGTTTACATAATACTTAGATTAGTTGGAGATTGTTTGAATGATTGCTTTTCAATGATTGAATTTGATATCTCTAATTAATTTCAATCCTCGATGATTAATGAAACGTGGAAATTATCCCACACTATTTAGCGAAACGGTTTTGTTCTTGCATATTTCATTTAGTCGATCAGAGTGAAGACGAATCAAATTTACAAAGTGAATTACTAACAACCCAATACCCAACCCAAGTTGTTTTAATACAGACTATTTAAATAATTACTTTAACAAACGGTTATTCAAATATTCTGTAAGCTAGAGTTTTGCTTGTCTAAAATTCTGTTTAAGGAAACGTGTTATTAAATCAATCAAAGCAACATTTTCTAGCATCAATCACACTTTATACGTGTTAAAACCACTGTCCACACACGAACATTCTGGAATGTAGTAATCGCAATATGGATTCTGCATATGCCACGTAGTAGAGTGGCACTGTGTAATGTCGACCTATTTGGTAGATCAGTGAAATATATTTTGACATCAATAATTAGTTTCTACCGTTTTTCAATGTTCAGATTTACAGCAATCTTGAATTCACATAGGTTCAAAACTGCCACCTGTCAAATCCACAATACTTTCTTCTCGTCTTTGCTTTTCGTATTTTCCACTTTTAATTCAGTATCGCTCGTATTAGTGATCGTTCATTATGTAGGTGCAGGGTTTTTCCACCTGAGTTGACATTCCCTTAAATAATTTCTTTAAAAAGTACGAAATTTGTTTATTAGTCCTAAAATTTAAAAAATCGAAAGTTAAAAAATTAATCACGATAATGTGAAAATTATACACAATGTATCATTTTTTGATGAAACATCCAGTATATATCAACTTTTCAAGGCCTAAGGACAACTTATAAACCGTGCACTTTATCCCCTAGTAGCAACAAAAAATCCTTTACGTAACAAATTTGATGTCCAATTATTAATCCTATTTAGAATTTATTGAGTAGATTAAGAATGAAGACGACACCTCTAAGAAATCGGCGCAAGCATAAAAAATGTAAATCTCTAATTTGAAAATATTAGAAAATTAGAAAAAAATTAGAAAAAAAAAGTGTTAAAGATACTGTTTAATTAATTCGCTTTTATTACAGTGTCCTTCCTAATAATTAACTTTTTTCTCTGAACGGGACTAGTAATATTTCGGCTTCGTTTCCGTACCTCCTGACCTGTCCTAATGTGCCCATACTTAGAAATAAAGCAAACTGGTTCTTGATTTAAAAAATATTGAGCAAGTATACGATAGTTTTGTAACCAGCCAGCAATTATTAAGTATGGCAGTCAAGTGGCCAACATAATTCAGCAGGTAGATCTATGTAAACAACAATGGAATAATAGAAATCGGGGCGATACACCAACAGGGCGTCCTGTCGACCAGACTCGGCACCTATGGAGCGCTGAAGCCGACGGCTGGTCGCATGAACGGAGGAGCGCGTTTGCGTTGTGTAACTCAGTGAAAGGAAGGGCATCATCTCTAAGGGGCCCCGCCTAACCCTGGGGCTGCGTGGCCCCCGCAGAGCGCTACTATACCCGTCGTCAGACTCGAACGCCCTAAGCTTTGCCAGTGGCGTTCTATCCATATTCATTTCGAAGCCACGATGAATTCCGTTGAGAAATTAATGTCGATAAAATCTGAGTAAAATAGAAAGCGAACGAACTTATTTAATTGATTAGCGTAAGTGAATATTAAGAAAAAACAAGACTCACTTCATACCGTTTGTTGTGTAATCATCTAAAGTGTGAGCCATTGAGTTGAAGAGTTTGACTGAGAAGTCAGTTCCGTAAATCCCACTTTTTTTCCGGAAAACGAATTCAAACTTATTTCTCAAAAAAAAAGAATTGGATTAGATTTACTGTTTTACGATCATTATTTATGATGCCTAAGTATTTTGGGGCCTAAAAATGATTTTTGTTTTATTTTAAATTAATTTTATTTTTCATCGTTTTGGGTGTTTGGAGTTTCCGACTTAAACCCAGGGCAGTAACAATTAAATACAAAAATGCGTATTTCTGTTGACATTTTTAGTTCAAGTTATAATTCTAATGTTGTAAAAGTGTAATTTGTGTGTATTCTAATGCGTGTAGTAGACTTAAAATACATTATATTCTATTTTTCACTAAAATGTTGATAACTTTCCTCTAATACTCAATGGAGTTAAGCACAGAGAATTTTCTTTTTCTTGTTCATATTTTTTCATTTGCATCAGCAATTAAATGGATTTTCTTCTAAATAGTTTTTAGCAGTCACAATCATGAATAACGATTTTAACATTAGCAAACAAAATAATATAAAGTTAGTACATTAAGTACCAGTTGGTCATAATTTTTATCGTTTTTGCAATGCAGTTTGGATCCCATTTCAATTGATCAAGTATGTGGATTATTGGGGTTTCTGTTTATGCAATTAGTGAGTTTTTAAGCCCGTTAAAATTACGTTGGCCCTAAACGCTAAACGTTATTCTGATCATGCGCAGTGTTACAAAATAAGGTGTTCAGCCAAATAACGTTAAGTGCGTTTTTTAGTTTTTGATAAAGCTTTTGTCGCACTCTTAATAAAATATACCTCACTTTATTGTTTTCTTATCCCGTCAAAGCTAGTTTAAGTTTCTATTGTTATTAAACCAAAAGTGGCTAAGGTGGAAGAAAACATTGAAGCTGTCTTTCTGCGCCGGAATGACCAGGGAGATGTGGA
The DNA here is from genome assembly GCF_020466585.1 of Dendroctonus ponderosae. Classification (NCBI taxonomy): domain Eukaryota; kingdom Metazoa; phylum Arthropoda; class Insecta; order Coleoptera; family Curculionidae; genus Dendroctonus; species Dendroctonus ponderosae. The sequence goes on from NW_026018165.1 coordinate 2,432,631, forward strand.
TCACGATTTATTACGACGGTTAATTTTTGATCCACCTGTTTTTGCAAACCAAAGAGCTATTTTTAATTTAGAAAATATTGAGTCCAGAGATTGCCTTATCAATTTTAGGTTTCAGAAGGAACATATTCCGCGGCTGGTTCAATGTCTTTGAATACCAGAAAAAACGCATTCTTTTTCTTACCACGTCCATTTCACTATTGGTTAACGGAACGGAAAACGGAAAATAAAAATTCAAAATCGAACCTGTCCGTGTGATGTTAGTAGTATTGCCAAAGTTCAAATTTGCCCAAACAATTTTCACATAAAATCCGTAATTACGCAATAATGGCGTAAAAATGATCAAGGAAAAAATCTTTCAATTTACAATACATTTCTTATTCTATTATAGACAAATAAGTCTAATATGTCAACATCGTCGCCCTGCTTTTTAACGTGATGCTTTTAAACGTTACTCGTACGTAAATAAAGGAACACGTTATCCTCTAATAACGTAAAAAGTTGTTTCTTTACTAATGCGCATGCTCAGAATAACGGATAAAGTGAAACGCGTTGCAATTAAGGGGCCTAAAAACTCCCTATTATAAGTGTGCCTGTCAGTAATCTGCCCAAAGCACAAAATTATGATCATTTTCAAAGTTTTGTTTGCTCATTTAGACTGAAAACGTAAAACCTGCTCTATTGCTTCAGTCGCTTTACTGTAACTCAAATTATTACGCAATTTTGCGTTTTGTAAAATTACGATCTGAAATCTGTTCTAGGAAGTAGTTTTAATAGTTTTATAGTAGGCAATTTTTAGGAAATGAGTTTAACCCAAACTAATTTAAAAAATATCTAGGCATCTATATCAGCAAATAGTGGCTACTTGAAAACAAAACTTTTAGGATCAGCTGCTTATAAGTGGACTTATGCTGCTTAAAACCAGCATAGAATAGTTTGCTCGGTTTTCTTAAAGTTTTAGTAATCAGATCAAAGAAAAACATAAATTTATATAAATATAGTATAATACTATATATAATAATAAATATAAATATAATATAATAAATATAACTTTTTTCTATATAAAATTTTCTAAAGAGAAAAATTTTTGAGGCAAAATACCCAACAAAAAGTTTGTAAAAAAAAAGATCAAAGAAATTGCGCCGAAATTGTTAAATGTTGTTATTTAGAAGAATTACGAAGATTAACGTTTTTTATCCAATTCTGGTGGCAGATGGTACATATTATTTTAAGTAAAACGATACAAATATCGTTTAATATACTTTTTTTCCGATGAAAACATAATAACTTGTATATTCGCAACCTTTTTTTCTTCTTTCAAGTCAGACAAAATCTTGGAACAAATTGATGAAATTATCGTATGTTGTTTAATTATTTATGCTCAATGACTGCTTAAGATTTGCCGCACCTTCTGTCTTTGAGCAGACTAGACCCAAATTATCAAAAGCTATCCAGTCTAAGCAGGTTTCATTCTACCATTGAATGAAATATTCAAATTCAGCAATTTAAATGTTTTATTTGAAGCAAAACTGAAAGCACGATAGGGTGATGCAAGGTAACTGCGCCCAATTCATAAAAACACCAACGAATAGATAGATTGAGTAATAATCTTGAAATGTTGTGCATACGAAAATATTTCAATTAATTGCACCTCCATTGATAATTTTAATTGATAAACTAACATTTGCACTTATTTTCAATTTATCCATGGATTTGTTAATGTTAATACTAAAACTGCACCAAATGTAAAAAAAATCCGTAAAAAACATATTCTGATGCCGTCTTAACTTTTAATATTACAATAGGTTTTCTGATGAAAACTCTATTCAGTTTTATAAGGCCTATCATTACTGTTAAATGAAGCAAAGTGACTGATCGGTTTAGAAAAATTGCTTTTTTGTAATGCATTATTGTATATAATTAATTTATTCCAACCGCTCCAGGCTCGATTTCTTTAAGATCATACAAACAAGCACGTTTATGTAATAATTGTTATATTTAACTGGGAAACTAGAAAAAGTGTACTTTTTATGCAAATTATTATCATACTTAATATCTTTATGGAAAAGGGTCAGGCATTAATTCATGTCTGGGTACCAACTTGCTTCAGGCAGATCTACTGATTGATTATTATTAAGTAGTTTGATACACTAAGTATAATTAATCCATTAAAAATCAGTTATATTTAAAAAGTTAAAAATTGCTTTATTGGCCCTTGTACTGCTGTATTAACATATTTTCTGATTTTGGCTATCAGTAACCCATAAACTTGTATAAACGTTTGGTAACATCTTAAACTAAGAACACGAAAACAATTCTTCATATTATTCTCTAATGTAGCTTGACATCTCAATTCAAGAAAATTTGTTCGTCTGCATGAACACGATGTAATTCTATTCAATAAACAAACAATTTTGTAATTCAATTTTTGACTGGCTTATCGTAGCTGAAGATCAACATACAACGAGTGTTTACCTGCGTTATTACAAGTGGAACTTTCACCGAGCATGACGGTCTTAATAATGAGCTTTGTGATTTTTTTGTCATTGTTACTAATTGCAAACAATAAAAAGATAATTGAAGTTTATGTTCGGTTTGATAGTCTAATTATTTTTGATAATTCCGAGCATGCGGGGCAATTGATTGCTGGTAGAATGAAAGCGAATTGGTAATGGGACCAACCTAAATAACTAGAAGGAAATTTTGATTTTTGGCTAACATAGATTTGGCGAAAGATCTTTTGCTGTTCTCACATTGGCGTCAGAGAAGAGGTAGTTGAATTGGGAAAGCCATGGTTGTCAGTTCTCTGTCTTGTCTCTTTCGAAGAGTTTTTCGTGATTCTGTTTTTTGATGTCTTGCTTCCAATTTTCTTATACTCGCAGATTTTTGCACGGCCCATCGACATTTTAACTGCCGCCAATAAACATCCAGTTCTTGCTATTGCCTATTAAGGCTGAATCATTTTAACTATCAAACCTCAGCCTCGTCTAATATTTCAGAGGGATCCTGGGTACCACGCCTGTTCTGCGACCGTTAGTACCAAGCCACCCGCAATTTTTCTGACGGAACTAGATCAGGTAATTCAGGCGTTCACTTTCGATTCCGCGCCACTCGGGACCGGTCGTTTATGTAAGAATGCTGCGTCTTGTTATGTCGATGTCATTTCAATATTATTTATTAGCAATATTACACCACAATTACCAGTACACCGATTTGTGTAGGTGCTGGCGGATGTCTTAGAATCGTTTAGAAGCCATAAGGACAATTAAGAGGTGGTTTATGAATACAGCACGTTAATTTTATTACTACAAGACTACTTACTGTTTGGGCTCGTAACGTATTTAACCAGTATGGTTAAATACAACTGGACCATATAGAGGGTGTCACAAGATTAGTTGGTTCGATCAAACATTGCTACAATTTATTTTTCAAATTATTGGAGTTTGGAACGCTTATCTTGTTTAGAACGCTATTTGACAGAGATGACTGGAAATCAGCAGAGTTTATTTTGTCTTCTTATTTTTACATTATCGTTTTTGAAATAGTAACCAAAAACTTGACAGATGCTAAACGCAAAATAAAGATTTAAAATTCCCGTATTTTTTCTAGCTGAGATTTAGATCTTTCGACTTTTGAGAATAATTTTTCTGAATCTGAAGCTTTCAATTGACGTTTCAATATCAGAGTTTGTTGCATATCTCACTTTCTTAAGATTAAAATAGGGTAGAATTCGAAACATTTGATGTTTTCTAATAATCTATTTCTACCCCTTAGCAAATTCTCAGTCAAAAATAAACATTTGACATGCATTTTTTTTTCAGTTCAATGGATTGTTTCCGAAGTAAAAAGCTACCCACTATGCTCTATTTGCGCAAATAAGGTGTTTCTGCCTGTGATATGAAAGATATCAAAGATTAAAAACCGTGACCGCTCAAAATCATTTTAAAATGAGCTGAAAATGTTGATAATTCTTGATCTAAAATTTCCAACTTTAATTTCAATGTTGCATTTCTCGCTTCCTTAAGTTGAAAATGGGGACATTTCGACAAATTTGTAATTTTTTACAAAACGAGAGATCTACCATTTCGAAATTTTTAAAAATCAAAATTTTTCATACTTGTCTTTTCAGTTCAATAGATTGTTTCCCACGTAAGAAGCTCCCATTATGCATATACAGGGTGATTCAAAATTGGCGTCATTCCTCTGGAGGTATTGTCTGGCGGTGTCTTAGGAGTACAGAAAAAATAGTAAAAAAATTAAATGTTATTAAAAACTCAGATATTTGCAAAAAACTAGATCAGAAGGATGGCAACAATGTTTTTCAAGGTAATCTGCCTAATTAACATTTCGTAAATACATGCTCCTTTGTAATTATTAAAAATTCCGGTAACCATGGATAAGCATGAAGCAAAAATAATAAAAGAGACAATAACATGCGTTGAGGTTAGGATAACGGTGTCACCTTGCGGTCAGTGCTGCGAAAGACGAGCAAGAAGTCCTGCCCGTTTCACTCCAAACATCTTTGTGTCCCAATCACTTTGAAGCCGGGGTCATATTTTGAGCAGCTTCTCGCGTTCGGTTAATTAACTGCTGCTCAATTTGAACGGGTGTTTGGAAGATCAGAGATTGGAGATCAGCTGCTTGATAAGAGTGGATAATAAGGAGATTACGCAGGTACTAGCTTGTTTGGAGTTAACCATTCAAATGTTTGGTGTTGTATGGATTATTTGTAAACTCCAAACCCCGCAGAATTCGAAGTAATGAGAACAGGTTGACATTTCGAAAGTACGTTCCGCAGTCAACGAATGTTGTTGAATTTACCGTTTATCTTTGTCTATCTTATTGTCGCTCTGTATAATTCCATGATTACCGGAGTTTTAAATAATTACGAAGCAACAGGTAGTTGCGCAATGGCAATTAGGCAGATTACCTTGAAAATCATTGTTGCCGAATTTCTGATGTAGTTTTTTTGCAAAGTTCTCAGTTTTTAATAACAATTAATTTCTTTTACTATTTTTTCTGGACTCCTATAACAGGGCATAATAACATAATTTTGAATCACCCTGTATACCCTTAAAAGAAATGACGCCAATTTTGAATCACCCTGTGTCAAGTATTTATGTCCGTAATATGCAATATATACAAAAATTTTGGTCTTTAAAAAAGACAGAATTTCCTCGCGTCTTTTATTACAGTTTGATAAACAGTGCTCTTATCTCGCAATAAGAACGAATTATTTATCAAAAAGTAATCAAGAACTATCACCTAGAGGGTATCCTGCGACACACTTAGGCTCAAGCTGTAAGAGAATATTCCAATTAGAAAAGAAATTAATTTGAAAAATTACCTTGACGTTTCGATAGCTATTTTCTGCTATCGTTATCAAAAGAACCTAAATGAACATAAAAAAGAGTATGTTAATAAATTGTGTAACAATAGTAGGATATATGAAAATTTGCTCTGATAATTCGTCTGTGCAAATTGTCAGTTATGTGACTTTTGTATTTTTATTTTACTTTTTTATTTTATGCAATATATTAACGGTTAAAAGCTGTGACTACTCAAAAAACCCTGTGTGCTGAAAATGTTGATTATTTCTGACCAAAAGCTTCTATTCTGTGTTTTCAATGAGCTCGTTTATATTTCGCTTCCTTAAGTTGAAAATGCCACCCCTTATGAACTTTTCGGCCAAAAAGCAAAATTTTACGTGCATATTTTTTTAGTTCAATGGATTGCTTCCCATGTAAGAAGCTACCCTCTATGCATATAAAAAATATTTTGTGCATAATATGAAAGATATTCTTCTTCTTTGTCAACCAATATGTGTCCACTCCTGAACAAAGGCCTCTTTTATTTGTTTCCGTGCTGTTCTGTCTTTTACTGTATGGTACCATATTCCTCCTACTATTCTTTTAACATCATGCAACCATAGACTTTTGTGGCCTGCCGACACTCCTCCTTATTTGCCGTGGTCTCCAGTGTGCAAGCCTTGAAACCCATCTGTCCACACTCAGTTTTCTAAATGTCATCCGTGTCAGTCTGATTCTCATTTTTTTTCTTATTGCCGTTTGGTTTTCCTTTCCCATTTTAATGACATGACCAACATATATAAACTGCTCAACAAAATAAACGTTACACAGTAAACACTGCGAGGTATTTGATTTGTGTTTGAAGTGTTGTGTAGTACAATTATATTTCTCTCCGTTCGTGTTCCTACAAAAAATTAGTGCTTCAGATAAAGTTTCTACAGGGTGCCAAATGTAGCAATGCTAAATTTGTGAAAGTTTGGCATGCTCCCAATTGAGCAAAAAAAATATATTTTTTTTATTTCAACATGAAAGTCATAAAGATAGACCTCATACCTCAAAATATTTTTTCATTTTTTTGCTTACATTTTTTATTTACGGGGTAATGTAAAAAAATCGACTTTTTAGTCTAGCAGTGATAGCATTTTTCCTCTTCGACCGATTTTCAAAATCTACAGCTGCCGTCGAAGTTAAAACGTCATGTTAGAAGATACAAGTATGATCGTCCACTCAAGACAAAAATTAAATCATTCAATGCATTAAAAGTGACGCAATCGGAATTGCCCACGAAATTTGGTATTATGGTAGCCTTTGAATTAAAGTTAAATTTATTTTCAAACAATCCGTTAATTCTGAACAGTTTAGGATGATCTATGCTTGACATGAGATAAGATTGACTGGTCGAGGAACCAAATTACAACTGCATGTTCTCGAAAGATAATCACCCTGGCAAACTCCTCTGTTAATTGGATTTTTTTGGGTTGTCAGGTCTGTCAGAACCACCTCTGCGTTGCCCCATGTTTCAGGAATGTTGCCTTCAGATAACCATTAAACAACACCTGTAGAATTTGTTTCATAAACTCTCTGCCCATTTTTAGCATTTTGCAGGTTACTCTGTCTTCACTAGGCGATTTGCGGTCCTTCATTTGTCCTAGTGCCACCCTTATTTCCTCGTTAGTTATATCAGGAATTTCTTCTGAATCTACATTGCAAATGGTAACTTTCTGAACATTAGGATCGAGCACAACAAAGGTGTACAAACGAGAATAAAATATTTCTACATATGTAGAGATTTCCTCTCTTCCAGTTAACATACGTCCTCTTCCTTCATTTTGAAAATTCTGCTTTTTCCGGGCGAAAGTCTGGATCTAAGAATTTCATGTTAGAGTTATTCTCAATTGCCCTTTCAATTGTTCTGGTATTATAGGATCTTACATCTCTCTTTTCTGGTCTCGGTATCCTCCCGTTGAGCTCCTGGCATTCTGCTTCATCTCCGGATGTTGTTTTCCTTTCTTTTATAAGGTTTTGTGTGCTTCGCGTTAGCTTACTGTCTCTTGGCATTTTAACTCTGGAACTAGGAATATCTTTGCTTATTTTCTCGGCGAGATAATTCAAGTTCATGCCCTGAAAGCCTCCTTATGGACACTTATATCTTTTGCAGCTGAGAAAATTTGCTTATTGACAAGTTTTGCTAGTTTAGGGAAATTGATGCTCTAATCAACCGATGGTCACCCTCAATATCACACTGATTTAAAACTGTTGCGTCAGTACAGATTTTCCTATTATTGCAGAGAATGTAATCAATCTAATTTTTATCGTACCTGTTCTTCTCTGACTTCTCCATGTCCATCTCCTTTGTTTAGATTTCTTAAAGCATGTGTTCAAACAGTATACGTTTTCAGCTACAATGTAATTCAGGAACATGTCACCGTGCTCATTGCGTCTTCCTAAACCGGACCTTCCAACATTATTTGGATACCTCTCTACTTTTTCTCCGATTTTTGCATTTAAGTCGCCGATGACCATTCTGAAATGTGTTCTTTCTTTTTCAGTGCGTTTGATATCATCATCATCATCATCATCACCATTGTATATAAGGCCTATTGCCTGTTCAGTTCCGATTTCTCTGCAGTACTTCCTGTGAAGTTGATTGCCAACTGTCACACCACCTCTTGGATGTTGGATGTTCAATAGATCTCCTTCCGTGTGGGTTGTTGTTACATACTATTTTGGCTTGTCTGTCGTGACCCATTCTACGCGTTTGATATGTCTTCCAAAAATGTTTCCATTTCCTCATCTTCTGACGATGTCGATGCATATCCGCGGATTATTTGCAAGCTTAGTATATATTTTGTTTAGTCGAAGTACCACGCAAATAACCCTTTCGGAAACTGAAACTCATTTGAAATTAATGACACAACTTTTTTATAGACCAGAATGGCGACATCTCCAACCCCACGTTTGGAGTTGGAGTTGTTTTGCTAAAGCAGATGGTCTGATTTGAATAGGGTGTTTTTCATTCGACGTAACCATGTTTCGCACAAACCAAGGATGTCCCATTGCTATCCTCAAGTTCTTTCTTTAGATGTTAAAGACGTGTTTTGCTCTTATGGGTAAATTCGATTTTTTGCTGAATTTTGACTGTTTAAATTGCTTATTCAAATGGTAATAAAATGAAGCAGACCGACTTTCTTGATACAGTGTTTAATAGAGCGAACTTTCTTGTAATCGCGAACTCTCGTTGGTTGTAGCAAGATGCCACTTGACAGTTGCTGAGTTGCCAATAAGCTCAATTTCCAGCCTACGTTGTCACATGACAGTGATTATAATAATGAACAAATATAATTTGAACACCGACCAAAAAACATGACCACTCAGACATTTTTTAAAATGAGCTCAGCATTTAACTTGTATTTCTATGACCTCGTTGCATTTCTCGCCCCCTTAAGTTGAAAATAAGGTAACATTTTCGAAAAATCGAGCTTTACCCTTAATGAAATTTTCTGTCAAAAAATCAATTTGACATGCTTTTTTTCAAATTCAATCAACAATTCAAAGAATTGTAATCGAAGTACTAAGCTTTCCACTATGTATATCTAAAATATTTCTGTCTGTTATATACAAGATATCACCGATTAGAAGTCGTGACCACTTTATTTTATTTTAGACTTGGTCGTTTTAGATTTAAGCCCACGACTTATATTTTTGCGAAAAATCGGCATTACTTCTTATACATTTTCGGTCAAAAATCAGACATTTTTATTCTTATTTTTTGAGCTTAATTGATTGTTTCCGACGTATGAAGCTTACTATATATTTCCGATTATTAATGAAGTAGATGTGTCAGTAATATGAAATATATCACCGCTTAAAAAATGTGAGCTCTCAAAAGCTCTTTAAAAATCGACCCTTCAAAAATTGAAATGTCTATCAATCTACGTACCTACTTTACTTTACTTTCAAGTTTTGAAAACGCTAAAAAGCTAAATTTGAGTTCGTATCAATCCTAGTTATTTATCTCTTTGTGATGAGAAGCACTGCAGTAATATTTTATAAATGCTATTTGAATTAAAGTCAATTAATCTACAATAGTTTGACACCTTCGTAAAATTCCTATCTTTATGGCCGATCGTCACTCAAATTTTCATTTTGTATATCTTAAAAGATTTATTTGACATAACTGGTTATATCAGCGATTATGAGCAAATAAATTGAGCCGTAGTATAAACTAAAAAACTATTTTGCATTAATTTGACAAAGCAAGTTATCAACTTTTCAGATCAACTTATAACAAGATTACATAGGAACGTTAAACATACCAGTTCGCTGAAAACTGGTAAAGATAACGCGTATTCAAATCTCCTTTCTAATGTTCTTTTTTCTTTCTAATGAATCGACGCAGTATCATAATGGTTCGTCTATACTGGATAAAAAGCTGTCCTTAATGCCATTAATCTGAATGTTCCGAGAGATTTCTTACTTTTTCAGGAACAGGCCCATGTTCCGTACGTGTGCTCACTCCTTGTATGTTAATCGCTCTCTTAATTGATTACCTCTCATTAGGCACGACCATAGCGAGCTCATATAAATGAGTTCTGATGACATGTCGATGGGAGAAATTTACTTGTGCCTTTTTTGCCTTATGTAATGTTTTGTCGCTTTTTATAGTTTAATTAGTTTTTTTCATGGTGTTTAATTGCTACCTTCTTTGACAATACTAAGATCGGTTTTTGCAACACGCTAATAGCTAACAGAGCAACCGTATTCAAATATCAACAAACACGTATTTTCTTCTAGTTCTTCAAAGCTGAAGCAAGAAAAGTTACAATTAGATAAAGCGTATTCAATCAATACAAAACATAAAATTGACTCAGACATAACATAATATTTTGATAATGGTAAGTCTAACTAAATAGGTAATGCAAAGAATTTCTCTATTGTCGCATAAAAAATAGTTAACTTTGTTTGGTGTAATGCACAAAGAAAGATTCGAATAGCAAATACTTAGACCTGGTTATTATTTTCTTACAAATAGCTAAAGTTTCACACAAGTCAGTATAGCCAACCAATCATTATTTCCTCGTTAAAATAATTACAAGTATCATTGCTCTAATTTTGCGTTTCCCAAAAAAAAACAGTTTTATGTTACCCTAGTTCATAATGGACTATCTACGAAAGCTGCTATGTTCGAAAATCCTGCAGATGTGCAACAGATAAAAAAGTACTATCATTTTGATCATACAATTATTATTTATGTGTACATATGTGATATGTTTACTGAATATTGGCTATAGTGCGTATAAATGTACACTTAGTTGTGACACTCAAAATATTTTTAATTCAATGTTTTTAGTTCAGTCGGCATTTTTACCGACTGAACTTAACTTTGTTTTGAAAGTTAAAAGAAAAAACCAAACAATTTGTTGACGACAGCTTTTATTACATTAAAAGCACAAATCTTTAAAGATAGCTTTCAAAGAGCTACAGTAAGTAACATAAAATGTATGTAAGAAAGCATACTATATTTAGCATCAAGAAACTATTCTAATTTGAAGTTGGTAACGTAGCATGTTACACGCAAATAGATGAATGTATATGTGTTAGTAATAAGAAACGTCTGTCGTATTCATGAAGACCAATTAGACAAACTAAAGTGGGTTTACAACAGATAATGTGGGATTGAGACACTAGCAATGACAAAAAAGGGGACAGTCCGATTTTGTTTCCATAGTTAATGATAATTAGCTCTGATGCAACGAACTTTTTCTAACTAGTTGCTTATTAATCAGTGCCACTAAATGTATCAAAGTTGACCTTTTTTGATTATTCCACGCGTTTAAATTTTATGTCACGGCTTATTTTAAAAATTAAGCTGGCGTCGCTATTAAGTCTTCTATTGAATCTAAAATAGAAAACATATTTTACCCAAGATAATATAAGAGAGATTTATTAAAGTTCCAAATATATGTCTTGTTGCTGATTAATTTGGCCGCAATAGCATCTAGAACATTGCCAACATCAGTAGAATTGGAAACCGGCAAAGCTCGGCAATTTTACTTCAAAACCGCAATCGTTTTAGTAGGTTGTAATGCACGCATATGCTATATTATGCTTTATTTGCCATTAATATTCAAAATTAACGAAACACAAATAGAGTCCTTTGGCAGTACACATAGGCATTTGTCTAAAACCTTCAAGATAATTTCAGATTTTCTTAGATCGCACGCACGGATTCATGCTTTAATCAGTATACTAATTATAGAGAAAAACAAGTTTTCTTAATACATGTTCTCATGAAAATGATCGATTTTTTTTGGTAGAAAACAAAGAGAGTCTCGTAGGACTTTAACATAGCGTTGTTTCGATATTTCGCCCAGAAAATTGAATGAATATCGAAAATTTCAATTGAGCCTAATCAGTGTCTAAATAGTGGTTAGTCTTCAACTTTTTAATTGGATTGGCTTTTTATGATGGCAGTTTACATTGACTGGGTAATGCAGATTGGATCAGAAATAATATTTGTTACTACAATAGCTCTATTTATAGAGTCTAGTTTTGCCTGTATAGTTCAAATGTGAAAAGCTGGGAAAGTATCAGGACTTTCATTATGAGCAACTCATATGGGTCATCAGATTGCCCAATTCTGTTACGAAAGTTCCTCAATTTAATATTGCGCGGTAACCACGACGCCTCTAAAGAGGTTACTAAGTTAACGCAAGTGGATAATTACTCGGAATATTCTACATTCGTGAAATAGTCATCAGCTAAAACGACCGAGAAATCGTGTTCGGGATTAATTAATGTCGTTGCTGAAGATTTTTACGGCGAAGTCTTTTACTTGAAATTTGCTTTTTTGGCGAAAAAAGAGGTCGGTCGTGTCCGACCAGTCGGTGTGGAGTAACACCGTTAATAAATTTTGGCTTTAATGCGTGATTGAAATTAAAACATGAAACGGCAATTATTTTCCACAGACTATTTAAATGATGGTATAGAATTAGACTGTTACATAGAAAATTATTTTTCGTTAAAAATATACATTGATAATTAGTCTTGCACGACTATGCACTTAAGCTGAAGATCATTAATAGTTTATTAAATCCGTCGTGTGATTTTAAAAGTTTGTTGTCCTACTACTAGCTGAACAATTAATGTGTATTTTTGAGGAATTTAGTCATCTGTCATCATTTTTAAGTATAATCCAACTGTTTTTAAGCGCTTTATTCCAACTATTCCGTCCAGTAATATGTGAGCTTTTGAGCGGCTTTGCTAACTTCCTCATGGTGCAGACTTATCACATAAATTATATATTACCATCGCCGCCTTTGGTTGTGCTAACCGGAAACCAAGTGTGATAAAATGTTGGTATTTCCGTTATATTTAATGAACGACACTAGCGGAATGCATGTCTTGGATATGAAGTACACATCTATTCTATTTATATCTAGGACTAGTTGTAACAATTTTCCGTCATAAATTCATATCTTTTCTGAGAATTTTGCTCCGTTTTCTCCTTTATGTTCACCAGTCTGAAATATTTCCATGGTCACAGTTTAAAATGTGCTCATGTTTGATCATTCAGACTGTTGAAATGCTTGACGCGATTTTCAAAATAAAAAGTATTTCCTGCTTAAGAAAGGTCTTAGGAGTTTTTCGTTCACCTAGTAAACCGCTAGTTCAAATCCATTGGGCAAATTGTTAATGTTTTATTGTCTTTATAAATTTATAGTATTACTTAGTCTTTTTATGCTGAAAATATTGTCTTTGAGATCTATTCGGTTGAATCCAATGTTGTATAAATGGATACAACACAAATTAATTAATCAATAAACCTACTTTGTCCATAAAAGCATTAAATTCTAATATGCGGAAACTTGTAGGCTGATCTAAAAAAGGGATCGCTTCACGCAACTTCCTGGTTTCGTCGATAAATAAAACGTCGCCTTTGAAACGTTAATTGCAATTTTCAATATGCCTGCAAACAAAAATTCAAACCGGATGTGTTCCTATTAAATTAATACACAGACATCGAGCAAGGATATTTTACTGTAATACCTATTTTAGTAAGTACTATTAATCGCTGAAAGAAACACTGAAAATACCATAACCATTAAATTTACGACGTGCAAAATTGCTTGTAAGTTGACATTAAAATTAACTTTTTATGGTAAAAACTTTACTGTCTGTATTAATTAACGGAACGCTTTATAACTAGTTGCGATCAGATGAAGTTACTTTTCTGAGAAATCGACGATGCATCAGTAAACTTTTAAATACACTGATGAATACCTGAATGAAAAATAAAGCGATATTTTATATTAGAAGAAAACACTTTACCATGAATATCTTAATGTTAATTAAAGAAAAAAAATAATAATCTAACTAAGTGCATATTTCGCGGGAATATTGGTTTTTACAAATTTTCCTTATTTTCATACAATTATTTATAGTTGTAGTTGCCCATTTATGACCAGTGCTTTCTTTGTAGAATGTCGACAAAATACTAATGTTATATTTACTAGTTATAATTTCTCAGTTTTTAATGTAAAGGTTGGTTGAAGATGAAGGAGGCTCTCGCTAAATTTTGTTACAAAATTAGGAGCGATTTTTAAAAGTTGCACAAGAAATCACAAAATTCAATAGAATGGTTTCGTTACGACTTCCAAATAATTTTTCAGTTTTCTTTATTAATTTTTACATCCTGTTTTATGGAAAATATAGCCAAACGGGAATCTTGGTGACACAGATTTTGAAAATTTTCCACAATTACTGAGAAATTGTCATTTTTTATAGTTCTTGGTTCAAGCATTAAATGTTTTCAAAATGCTAAAGCTTCAGCTACTTCAAATTTAAATACATTCTATTTCTCGGGTCACATTTTTGGGGGTTTGTAGCATCTATAAGGATTTCGATGAAGATATTAATATGTGTATTTTACCTTGACAAAATCCAACAAGTTATTGATTCATTTTTTCTATTGCTTGATATTCACATTTAGCTTTGTTTTACGGTTCTCATACCTCTACATATAATTTGATTTTTTGGTTAACATTTGAGATACTTTTTACTTTTAGCCTGTCAATTTTTGCTAATAGGTAAAATCCAATTTATTCTGAGAGCAAATCAGGTAAATTTTATTGAACATTTCCTCATGTTCTGCCGCAGTTAAACTAAACAGGAGCGCGAGTCTGACCAAAGTCAAACGGTCATTCTTGATATCCAGTTAGCCAGTTAGTTAGAGTAGCGCTGTTACAGAATAGAGAAAAAACGTGAGAACGCTCGAGTACAAACGCGTTCATTAGTCCACTTTGCACCTATTAAAACGATAGCATTAATTTATTGCACATTGTGATACGATACGGGAGTCAATCATTGCAAAACATCCATAAAAAAAATTAAGTGATTTAGTATAATAACAGGCGAGTTTCTTTTCTCCGTTATTATTATTAATATACCGTGTTCAATTGCATACAACTGACCTGTGGAATTTAGAAAAACTGTATTTCCATTAAAGCAAATAATGGATTTCACGAAACTGTGGTCGAAACTTGACAAATTTTCATGGAAAAATACCTTTTTACATCCGTCTAAGCATTTATTAAAAGTGACAAAATTTTACATAGTGACAATTTAGAACAAATCCTTAAAAACGAATTTTAACTCCAGTTGCATAATTGGTTTTGCGAGAAAATGCATTTTCAGTTGTTCATCCGTTGTTGGCAAAAAACTGAAGCGACTACAAATTGCTTTGTCTATATTAATATATTGCTCCTTAAGGATCCGCAGAAAATCTGTCTTATGTTAATAATATTATTCGCATTTATATCCAGTTACGTTGCAAATTCAAACATCTGAACAAAGGTATTATTTAATAAGGTTGGTATACAGGTGTGCTCTTATGCAGATTAAACAAATGCTAATTAATGATGGCAATTCATTTAGGATTCACCTGAATCCATTAATATCTATATATGTAAAATTAAAAAACCTTGAAGTACAAAAATTTCCAGTGATTACAGTGAATCAGATCTTTTAATTGTAAAAGTGAGAGAAAATTGATGTTGTTCGTTAATGTATCACTAATATTGTGAGTGGTGACAATCTAAAAATAAATTTCTTTTTAAGCAGCATTTCCAACAAACTGGCTGAAACAATTACGGTTTTCCCACGCAAGTTTCCTTCTTGTCGCTGCGGTGTAACAGCTAATTATCCTACGACAACCAATAAATAAGCACAAATACAAGTTTTAATGATAATTTATTTAATTTATATTGTTGTATATACACGTACCAATGCATCGAACAGAACGACCTTGCCAGAACCACCGTTTGAACTTTATACAATAAAAATGGAACTCGTTATAATGATTGCGTTCGAAATTTTCTGCAATAATAACATAATATGAAATAGGCGAACTGGAATATTGATTATTGGGTGACATTTGTGAGAATGATAAAAGGAAATGATCCAAGGTCAGAATGGAGTAGAGTGAAGGAGAAGAAAAAGAATTTGCGACGTTTCTTAGAAAGAACCTTGGATGCAGCAGCTTTTTTAGTGAAATGTAAGTAGGTCGGCGTTGGCTATTGCTGATAGGCTGCAAGATGACTTATGTGTAGTTTTCGACCTTTCTCGGTGAGTACCGAGGTTTTAGTTGAAAGGCAATTAATTATTCATTAGCTACGTGCTGCCTTTATTCGCCTAGAAGTTGCTGCACTCGACTTTTCTGAAGATCCAAAATTTCCTATCTATCTTATTTCAATATATATATCAATATTTAAATCGTCCAAGAGTCAAAAGTCATCAGTTTCTCAATTGGGTGGCTTTCAGGAATTACAAGTTCTTCCGGCCAATTTCGATTTTATTTGTGACAGGATGGTTTTATTTGATGCCGTAAAATCTGTACTTGATTTCAAGCTCCACCAGAGCCTATTTTGAGCCAATTAACTCGCATCAACTTGGCTTACTCTGAAAATGACATTTATGAAACCCGAACTTGGATAAGTTTCTGGTGTTTCAAGTGGCATGGTTTTTTTCGCTAATTAATTCAATCGACTGTTGATGACTTCCAATGTGCAGTTCATCCTGCATTCCAACTGATATTTAAAGAAGTTTTAAAATAAAGCAAAATTTCCCGAAGAGAAAATGTTCTCATAACATCTTCGTATGAAACCCTACCTATTCCAGAAACAATTGAAAGGAAAATCAATATCTAATCATTGAGAACTTTCTAATGTTGAATGATGCCTCAAAGAACAAATTCAGAATTGAAAATCAGAAGACTGTTGCAAATGGCAGTAAACGATTTCCTGCATGGTCTAGTAGTAAATATCGTGGGCAGCTAAAGTAGATAAGCCGTAAAGCACGTAGGTTGGCAGGACTGCGGTATAAACGTCCCATAATTTGCAATTATGCTCGTTCTGTATTCGTCCTGCTATTATGAAGAGATGTCGCCAGTTTGTGGTGCACTGAATTATGAGATTAAACTAGCGGGAGTTCATCTCACGAAGCGTTCTTCGATTTGAAATATTTGTAACGCGCATTCTGATTTAACTCATTAAAATGTTTACTTCAATTGCAAATCTTAAATCTATTGCTTTTCAGTTGCTCTCAGATATCAACGATATCAAGACGCAAAACAGTGTGGTAAACAGCAGAACAATTCCTGTTAACAGCACAGAAACACGTTATATTTTGCATGATAGTATCAACTGCTCACACTAGTCATATTCTTCTTCCATATCATATCAGGTGTTATTCATGCTCAAGTGCGGGAAATTTATAAGATAAAAATCAGGGATTGTGTGCGTGCATCGTGAAGAAATAGGCATCAGAATCCAAAACCAATTGCTAACCGAATCCCGCACGTATGATCCGATTCAACTAACCATAACGGTCATTGCTGGTTGCTGCTAAACCGTAACCATTGCAGTTTTAAGACTTCAACTTACTATCTTTCTACTATATGCAAATTACGAATTATATGGGCGTTATCTCAAAGATAAGCGAGCGCGAACGATAACTCGTCTAATGATACGGTATGAGCGCAACCATCTGAAGTCATTATCTTTATTCTACATATTTCATTGTACTGGCGCATTCCATTAAAGAAAATTGCAGATGATCTGTTATGTAGAATAGAACTCTGTTACACGAGGAAAAGAATACCAAATGGCAGATGCAAATCTTAGATTCGAGACGGATACAGTAGTAAAAACGATTAACACGTGATTTGCCAAGAACTCATGTGTATCTATGAAATCTATTTACTTCAACGAGCTTCTTTAATAGTATTGTGGTTTAGTTTTCACTCAGTTTTGAATTGCATCGCAGTCAAGTGAAGCTTTGATTTGTTGTTAACAATTTAACCGTTGATCATGTTTTGATGATCAACAGTTAAAATATGAATCAATGATGTAAATTTGATTCATATTTTCATACAACGGAAAGCCTCAGTTGGTTTTGCAATAATTCAAAACTCAGCTTAAAATTAAATGGGATTGTACTAAAGAAAACTGAGGTTGGTGGATTTTATATTCAGCTGCACCAAGAACTCAGAGAAAAACTTTCAAATTTTTTCCGTTCAAAGTTCACCAAACTGGCTTCAGATAATGAAGTATTTTCTAACATTTTTAAAATTACGAATCCTGACAAAATTGCGGGAACTGCCAGGCAATTTTAAAGGTCTCAATTGATGGTGCCCGCTTAACATCTTCTGGGACCTGGCCTGAACTTATTGCGATTTTCACTCGAAAAAATTCTTCAGAAAAAGCGAGAATTTGGCAAAAAAATGGTTTTGTGGCATCTTAAGTTGGTTGAAGAATTGCCGAGTTCTGAGCAAAAGAACAGATGCAATAGCTCTTAACATCCGTATAAGAATTTTTGTATACTAAGCAAGCAATAAGTTAGGCCTGGGTAACTCAGTTAATTTTTAGGAGTTGGCGCAGTGCTGCGCAAATGGCTTGGGGCGCCCACCCAACGCAGCGGCGCAGTAACTCAGTTCCGTTGCTGGAAAAATATTGATGACCTTTTTTTACTTTTTTAGATTTATTTTAAAGGCCATTTTTAAATAATATTTTTAAAATGTCTTCAAATTTCAGATTTTTTCAGTATTATTCAAGTTACTCTTTCTTCTAAATGCATCTTTTTATTTTAATTTTTTAAAAATGCTGACAGTCTGAAGGTATTTTGTGAGAAGTTGATTTTGAAGAAATTTCAATTCTTCGTCGTTTTTTCCCGAGAACCATTAAGGTTTTCTCCAAAACCAATCACAAAACTAAAAGTTTTTCCGCTGGAGAAAAGCACAAAAAAGCATTATTTTCTGATGATTCTGTTCTTTTTTGACAATAATGGTGTTTTCAGCAAAAAAGGGCAAAATTAATTTTGCTAGAAAATTCGTCTTCGAAATTCTTTCTTTGCAAAAATCGCATTATTTTTTAGTTTCACTTAAAATACTGGAAATCTTCAGGTATTTTCTGTGAAAAATTATAAGACAAATTTTATTGGAACACTCGCCTTAACCGCTTTGCAAAAATATTTGTAATACTTTTTGCAGCTTCGAATTATGGACAAAAGCCTAATAATTATTTTTAGGTCTTTTTTCAAAAATATTTCCCCGAACTGAAGAAGCGAAATTTTATAATCACTTATATGGAAAACCCTTGGAAACTTGAGTTTCTTCACTTTTAGGTCAATATTTCTAAACAACACTGTCTCTAAGCAGAAAAACCGCGTTTTTTCTAACGTTATAGGTACTGTAAAATACTGACCAACTGAATCTTTTTTGCAAAAACATTAAGAGATCGATTTTACAAGAAAACTTGTGGACTTTCCTTAGACTCAGTTGTGTTGCTGGGAAGATCTAGAATCCTTTTTTTTAGTTGTTTGAACAAAGTAGTAAAACGGTACTCATAAAAAATGCTAATAACCCTATTT
Organism: Dendroctonus ponderosae; assembly: GCF_020466585.1. NCBI lineage: Eukaryota > Metazoa > Arthropoda > Insecta > Coleoptera > Curculionidae > Dendroctonus > Dendroctonus ponderosae. Next base: position 2,451,863 of record NW_026018165.1, read on the forward strand.
AAATGTGAAAATTCCAGTCTCGGGTCTCGTAAAGCTTTAACAAATGAATTATAACTCATTAATCGATGAGTTATATGAGCGGCAACAACTCAATAGCGCAACTCAACACAGTGTTACCCAGGCCTACTATAAGTCAGCGTTATTAAAACTGAAAATTTATATTAATGATTACTAAATCCATTCAAACTACTTTAATTATAAAATACCGAATTCACTTTCAAATCAAATGTTTCGAATTAAGTAGTGTAATTCGGAGCCTGCCCAATTTCGAAAATACATAAAAGTAAATTAGTTATAGAAGCCATCAATAGCGAGATTGAACGATAAATTCCCCATTAACCACTAATGATCTCGATCTGATTTGCAATTTAAATTTAATGTAATAATAAACACAAATTTATTACAATTTTTTTCCATCTAGTTTGATGAAATTGATCCAGATCATTGCCGATTTTCTAATTTTTAGTACTAAACCCTTTTGAAACAGTACATATTTTTGCCATAACCTATTCACTTTTTTTCACGCCAAATTTATTCCCATTTATTACGATTTTATATTTGTACCAACTATAACTAAAGCTGTATATATTACAAGAAACCAGAAGAAATGTTATGTTAGCGGACTTTTTATATGCGATTCCTCGTTGTTTCTTACTGCTGATACAAAGTATGCTCCTAATAGTGGAATCCCCCTATAATTGATTCGGAATCAACTTTCTTGGGAAACATCGTTATTTCACAGTTGAAACTGAACAAGAATAGACCTGTTTTCAATTAGCTGATACAAAACAAGCCTAGGAAGCTGTTTCCCCATCGAAAATGGTGGTCGCCGTAGTGACTGTGAATGCGTTTATTCTTACAGTAGGTAATCGCCAACTACCGCCTTGTACGGTTTGCTCTTCTTCATTAGCGTATACCTAGTGTATTTTATGTGGCATTTGACACTTTTTTTGGGTTTCCGTATCATCGTTTTTAGTGGCCTTCGCCTGGGAAGCAATTCAGTATCTTTAAGTGGAAGAACCGAGGAAAAAACTAGCGATTGAAATATTAACGCTCCTGCTTAGCAGTGTTGAACCATTCCGTCTGATGGGATGAAGGAGACTTTGATTATTTTAATTATTTGACTGTCACATATGTTGAACACCACTTGATTGCTTATATTGTTATGCTAATAATCACAACTTATTTTTGTTCATAGTTTACGCACCCATTTGGTTTTATATTCCGCGATTCTATGCAGCGATAAGCGATTACGTTAATTACTACAAATTAAAACGATATGTGCTCCGCAAATAATGCATTTAAATGGCATAATGAATATCTAATGGTTTATTTATATACCTATTAACAGTAGCTGTTTTCCTAACATTACAGCAACTACCTTCTTATAAACCAACTTAAATGTTAAATGTATGAGTTGTTAAATTAAACAGTGATAATTTTATTCCGCAAAAGCTACATTTAAGCAGAAATCTATACATTGTTGTACATAAAAAATTACTTTAGTTTCAAATTAGTTTAGTTCCTAATGTTGTAGGATTTTATATTCCTTTAAATTTGAAATCGAAAACCTTGCTTCTCTATAGGTACTCTCAAAATAACCATGCTAATGAAAGGAAAGAAAATGTTAAACCAGAATGTATTATGACCTGAATTATGTCGTATTTATGATTTCTGTTATGGAATCTTGGTGTCCCATTTTCATGTCAATTGAACAACACTGTTGTCTTCTAGTATATTATTTAAGAACAGCAACGGCTGGCAGTTATAGCATTAAAAGCAAGAATTCGCCAGTAGGCACCCATATACACATCCATATTTAATTCCATGAATGACCATCATAACAAAAATTAAATAGTTGGCAGGTAAATGCATAAATATACGTGAGGCTAGCTTGGAAGTCCATCCTCCATCTTCTATAAATCAATATTGCGGTGTACCTAGGAAATTACGAGAACAGTTAGGTTCCCCAAGGTGCTTCTTGAGCTCGGTAGGATCTTTTTCTTATTTTCCACCGAATGGGTGTATAAATAAACGCTTGTGCTGTTAGAATATCTTGATTTACAGGGTTAAGTGCCTGCCTAACCTGTGTATTCGTGCACTTTTTTCTTTATTTGGACGTTATTGACCTTGTTCATCTAAGCATAAATGCGGAATTAAGAGGAGCAGCTGAACTGTTATAAAACGGTAGAACATCGCTTTACAATGTTACAGTATAAAGCTGCTACACTGACAGTATATACATATATTAATTTCATGCTTTAATATTTAGGGTTTTATAAAATAATAGGAATTGTAGTTAAAATGTTGGGTTAAAATTGAGAGTTGGTGAAGTATTTTGTCATGACAAATTTTATTTTAAACTTGTCCTTTTTGAAAGAAATATATTTGCTTCTTAATTTTTAAGAGACATTTCCCGGTTGAACACATTACAACTTTTTAGGAAAATTACTTATTGCTCAGGCAAAGTTCATCACTTCAGATATTTAGTCCAAGTGAGTTTTTATTCGAAAAAATATCGTATGATATTTCTTGATTAATAATTTATATTTTCTTAATTATTTAACGCAAGTTCCGCTGGCACTGACTTTGTGTTAATTTATATTTGTTACATGTTTTTATTGTTATTCTTCGCATTACATGTGACGTTGAAACTGACTTATAATAATTCTGTATGATATGAGATAATTTTGATCAGTGATCCATCAAAATTACGTTAACTCTTCTCAACTTTTAAGGAGAACTAAAAGACAGAAAAATCGATTGGGTCGGTAGTCAATTTCGAAACTAATAAAGATTATTATTTTATTTTTTTACAAAGTTCCTTTTGGGTATTTCGCCTAAAAAAATTTTGTCTTTAAAAAAGACAGAATTTCCTCACGTCTTTTATTACAGATTGATAAATAGTGCTCCTATTTCGCAATAAGAACGAATTATTTATCAA
>NW_026018165.1:2454856-2466793 GCF_020466585.1 Dendroctonus ponderosae
TCACCTAGAGGGTATCCTGCGACACACTTAGGCTCAAGCTGTAAGAGAAAATTCCAATTAGCAGAGAAATTAATTTGAAAAATTACCTTGACGTTTCGATAGCTATTTTTGCTTCGTTATCAAAAAAATCTAAATGAACCTAAAAACGAGTATGTTAATAAATTGTGTAACAATAGTAGGATAATACAGTATATGAAAATTCCCTCTGATAATTCGTCTGTGCAAATTGTCAGTTATGTGACTTTGACTTAATCTCATTGTTTAAATTAATAAAGGTAATGTTAATTAATAATTTTGGTGTAAATTTTAAAAAACTTGAGGAAATTCTGTCTTTTTTAAAGACAAAAATTTTTTAGGCGAAATACCCAAAAAGAAGTTTGTAAAAAAATGAATCCGCCTCAACAATATAGAACTTATCTATTATTATTTTAGGTACTAGAAATTATAGTCGATAAGTATTGCTTTAACTCGAAAGTTTTATTTTGCTATGACCAACTGCCAACATTGTTTATACCTGCAATCGAAGATCACCAAGATTCTAAGTTTAGATTTTAAAAAATTCAGTGCATTGATGCAAATTTCTTTTCTAATTATATGTTCCAAAAATTTCAAAGATGTCTGATTTTCCTAATTTTAAATTGAAGAATCAATTCTTTGTTCTTCCAGGAAAATAGCGCAGCAAACAGCAGTATTTGCGGAGATCTATCTGTAAATTGTCGGACTTGCTTTCAGGATGCACGGTATCGGACTAGTAAACTTATTTTAAACAATATTTTTTAATAAGACTGTTATGTTCTCTCGAAATTTATTGGTCTCAGTATGTCCTCATCTCTAGATAAATCATCCCATGTTCGGATTTAAGCAAGGTCTGCCCATAGCATGTCCAAATGTTTCATCGTATGCACGTTTCGTAGAACATCTAGGCCAATTTATTGACGATATAACCACAAGTTTTCTAATTTACTTGCATAAACGATCAGTAATAGTTTATTTATCATTTAACTTGGTCGCTTTTAAGAGTAACAAAAATGTAACTTATTTCAGACCGTTTAAAGCGTAGAGGAGTTTTTCTAAAATTAAAATCTTTCTAGTATCTTTCGTATCATTTTCCACTAATTTTTATCAATGAAAATATCTACAATTAATTCTTTAATTAATCCTAATGTTCTCATTCTCCTTCCTTTGAACGCAAGTATCAAAATAACCCTCGTATTAACAAAGATCATTTATGTCTTTTTTGATGCGCTATGTTCCTGCCTATGGGTCCATGTAATCTCTTCTGAATGTGATAAATAATTAATGCTTTCTCAGATTCCCTGCGACGATAGCCCAGCAGTGATTCTGTGTACACCTAATACGTGTCTTGTATTTATATTTAAATACACGACATGTCGTTAGTTACCTAATTACCATATTATATGTCATATCCGTTGTCTGTTGTTGAGAGTTCGTGTCAATACCTCGTTTATTATATTTTGTTGTTCTTTACGAGTATGAAACGTAATCGTGCCTTCCTTCACACACAAGGAAATATCAATCGAATTAGGTGGGTTACAAAACGAACCAAACGTATGCATGAACGGAGTTTCTTAACATAAAATTTAATAGATAAAATTAACACCAATAAAAGAATACGTTGTTGACAAATTCCGAAACTTTTAAAAGCTTTCAACTTCTGAAAAGTTGGACAGGAATTGCAAAAATCTCGAAACAGCGTGTCCCGGAATATGTGGGCATGCTCTCGGATTTATACAGGGGACGTTAAGAAAACATAACAAACCTGATAATCGATTTTTTAAATAATTTTCAGAATACTTTATGCAATTTAATTATTTTTTCATACAATGAACATTGCCGTATTGAATACGGATTTTAATGCATGCATTGGTGGGCTGTGTTCTGTGTTTTTTGTTATTTATTAGTTTTATAGTTTGCCACTTTTTGCAACTTTAAAATTTATCTCATTCTTAAATTATAATACCTTCCGTAAATAATTTTAGGAAAGTTTGCCAAAGCCAAATAATTGTGGAAACCAAGTGAACCCCAATGCGGTTGCTGAAGAAAATATTTTAAATGCGGTAGAAGCAGATCCTTCAATAAGTGTCCGGAAATTAAGCGCCCGGTTTCATTGTCCACGCAAGGTCCACAGTTTTTAGGATCGTCAAGGAACAGAAATTGCATCCTTTTCACCTACAAAAGGTTCATGCACTTCTTTATGCAGATCTTTCACGTAGGATGGAATTTTCAAACTGGCTTTGACGTATGCACAGAAATAATGCAAACTTTGTCGGTTCAGTCATGTTTACCGACGAAGCTGGATTTTTTAAGCATGGAGTAATAAACTCTCATAACTTTCATTTATGGGCAGAATAATATCCGCATGCTTTTAGTGTGACTCACCATCAACACCAGTTTCAACCTATTATTAATGTATGGGCTGGAATCATCGGACAACATTTAATAGGACCATACAAGGGCGGATCCAGGGGGGGTCATGGGGGTCATGACCCCCCTTGTACTGGGTTTTTAAAGACTAACGAGAAATTTTCTAATTTCATGGACAACAAAAGATTGAATTTCCACTAGTTGACCCCCCCCCCTGACTCAAAAGCTGGATCCGCCCCTGGGGTCATACGTATTGCCTTACTTAGTTAATCTATGGTATTGCCTTACACGTTGACCGGAGCACTTTATTTGGAATTTCTCCAAAACCATTTGCCAGAACTTTTAGAAGACTTACCTTTCGCAAAACGACAGGCGATGTGGTTCATGCATGATGAGGCACCACCCCATTTCAGCCAGGCAGTTCGAAAACACTTATACGTAAATCAGAAAACGTTGTATAGAAGAGGAGGGCCCGTCGCTTGACCTACTCGATCGCCAGATTGTAACCCTTCTGATTTTTTTCAGGATATTTCAAAACTTTAGTGTATGCCATTGCTTTTGACACTAGGGAAAACTGATTAGAAAGCATTAATTTTCATTACGGTCAAATAAGAACCAATGTTCAAGCATTGTGGAGATCGCAACAATCTACAATTCTTCGAGCTGGGGAGTGCAAACGATGGGAAGGAGCTCATGTTGAACCTACATACAAAATTGTTCAGTAAATCAGTATTCAATAAAAATATTTTTTCCTACCTAAATACATTATTTTCGTGTCTTCATTGTAAAATGTAAAAAAATTTACTATTATTGTGCTCCACCTAGTCCATCCCTGGCAAACCGAAATGCTAAAAATGTTTTAATGTGTCTTTTTTAAAAGGAATGATGTACTGTTCATTGTATGAAAAAATAATTAAATTACACAAAGTATTCTAAAATTTATTTTAAAAAAATCGATTCTCAGGTGGCTCCTTTAGTGGCCTGTATCTCCTTAGGGGGGCGCTCTGGAAATTCTTTGATAGAAACTTGTTATGTTCTTTTAACGTCCCCTTTACAAATCTGAGAGCATGCCCACATATTCCGGGACACCCTGTATATGTTTCGATTTTTCAACCTAAAAGCACTTTTATTAAGGAATACATCTGGTGTAATATTAGTAGTTTATCAGTTATCGCACCATTTGTATTCAGAAAATAAAACAAAATAAAAATAATTAACGGCTTGACAAGATATTAACAAATTAGTGAATATATTTACAAAATAATTCGTTGATTTGTTGTTGAAATATTGGCGTTACAAATTCTGAGGCAGGATAACCGGTCCTCCAGTGGAATGTTTTGAAGTAATTTGTAAAAATTTCGGCTGTTGCAGGCCTCACGTACCGATTACAGAACCATGAACAGCATGAAAGCTCATAAATTTAAGCAATTATATAACTCAAACAGCTTTTAAACACGTTCATTTAACGATAAGAATTTTTTGTTACATTTCAAGTTTATAGCGTTTGAAATTCAGCAAATAAAATCAGTTTTTTACAACAGGCCAATCCCTTACGCATATTTTCAAATTAAAATGATGTCAATAATCATAAATATGTCTGAAAGTCAGTAGCAAAATTTAAAAGAACAATACACGTTAGTTCGAACCATAAAGTAACTGCTACTGGGAAATCCAATTATCATAGAAACAATTCCGTGTCATAATATATTACTTGTCAATTCAATTAATCGCTTTTCATCTGTCCACATATTTGTAGTCATTTGCCTCTTGCATCACTTCGATCTACCCAGAATTGATTTGCAACTACTACTACTACATATTGAAAATCCGCATGGATTCAAACGTTTTCCATCTGACAAAATGCAGATCCTTTATAAAGAAATGAGAATATAAGACAGTGACTAAGTTGTTTGACAAATATGCGTGATAATTAAGCATAGGATTTAATTAATGTATAAATATGAAAATGCACCTAGGCGGATTGATTAATAATAGTCATGATTTTTTTATATAACGTCTTATTGCTTTGAGACGTTTTTTTCTTCGATTTTTCTTTTAATAGACTTTTTTTTAGTTTACTTTAATTACATTACAGTGATTAAATTTGAATATATCAAAAGCGCAAAGGATGATCGATTTAAAAAATTACAAACTGGAAGCTCATTAGAAACAGACAAATAAAGTGTGGAGCCCTTTCAATATAAAAATCCAGAATATCAATTATTTAGTTTGGCAATCTTATGTAGGATTTAACTGGTATAATTATTAATGGAGAAATTATTTTGTTTTACCTTTTGATCCTTACCTATTTACAAGAAAAGTCTATTTTTATTTTAAAAGCAAATAAAGCAGAAATAAAATTTGAAGTCGTTGAAGAACGTTGTCGAACAAGCATTAATTTACATGTTTGATCAAAGAATCAATTAAGTTCTTCCTTAAGCATGGATGGTGTACATATAGGCACAGTAATTGCAGGAAGTCCTTTCTCTAACCCTAGTATTATTATGGCTGTAATAAAATTGCTGTATGTAACAAATTATATAGACGCTAAAGCTAATAACACATCAAAATATTCACCCAGCTATCCAATCTTCACTGACCAAATAGTGTTTAACAAATTAGTGATACCACAATTTTCACAGTGTGTAATTTAAATCAACTTATCTGTACAAGTGCGAAGAAGAGTTATTAATTTTATGAAGTAACCCAGATGTGGCATAATGGCAGCAGAACCGAAATGAACGCCCTCGGACATATATTGTGCAATTACAGTCGTTCTCATGTCAATTAAAAATAATTCGAGCTGTGAAGCTTCCGAAAATCGCGTTTTATATGCTAATTTATGACAAAATGGATTTTTCAGATTAACACAATCAGTAAAAGCGGCATTTTAAACAAATATGTACCAGAAAGTTCCAAAATGTACGGCAAGTCTTTTTACCTAATTAATTATCATTTTGGTCGTAATGAAAACAACGAAGGATAAATTTAAGTTGATTTGCACATTGCCTTTTGAGAGTAATATCTGATAATGAGAAGCTTGAAAAATGCACTTAATTTGGAAGGAGAATATTGGTAAACTTACCAAATATGAAATAATTGGTTGCTGATATGGAATGGTCAACTAGATAAGTTCTGCTACTACCACTTAGGCTGTACCATTTTTTGTAGCCTTTGCCACAGTGAACTTATTATTGTTTAGGTATTTCATGTCAGATAAAAGTCACATTTTTATCTTTAACTTGAAACATTCATTGCATTATTTTCTCATAATGATCTTTGATATTTTTACCATTTAACTAGCGAAGCGAAGCAGGTACCAAGTCTTGAGTCAAATCCAGCCGCTCGAAGTTTGAAGGGGCGGCGGTTGGTGATTTATTTATTTTACCTCATCTGTAGGGTTTGGTATTTGTTAATAACTAGTTTATTTGAAATATTTTCATGTGTACATACACGATAATTTATTAAGGATGGGAAGTGCGGAAAGTGGAGATACTACACGTCAAATTATGGCAATTGACGCCCTTATTGGCTTTTATCAAAAGTTGATATTTTTGGAGAGGCAAGTCGTAATTTTAATTCATTTTTTTTTGCTATTGTTCCGGAAATTTATGGGTCAGGAATTTTAAATTTTGTGACGACAGTTTTGTTTCAGTGGCGCATAAAGTACGTGTTGCAATTTCTGCATTGCTTGTAAAGGCGCTACATGCAAATTTTTATAATACGCTAAAATTAAATACGTTTTTAATAGGTTTTCGTAATACGCGACACAAATCAATTTACAAAAATCAATCAAATGTCCATCTATAGAAACAAGTAAATAAAGGCTTCGGCTGGCAGAGAACTAAATGTGTTGTTGTGTTAGTGACTCTTTGAACACTAACTAGCTATTGTAAATTTGAAAATGCGTTTTTCACAACGAGTTGGCCAATCAAAACAAAACAGAGTATGTATTTTGCACAAGAAATAATGAAAAGCCTTGCCTCAGCTCGAAGATATTTAGATATGTTCCAAACCCGTAAACAACCAAACCAGAAGAGTAGCTCAGCCTACAATTTGGAGAATTTAGTAAAAAGGCAAATTGTATGAATTTCATTTAAGAATAACTGTGGTTTATGCAAGATGAAGCTCTACCAGATCTTGCGGGCCTACTTGGATGCAATTTTTGCAAATCACTGAATTGGTCGTAGGAGCGTCATTGCTTGGCCACGCAGAAGTCCGGACTTCCTCTTGATATTTCAATTTGGTCTCAAATGAAAGATAGTTTACAAAGATCATATTGGCTTGCGTGAAGAAAAACAAGTCGCTTTCTATGAAATCAAAGCCAATCCCAATATGTTGATCCAAACTCAAAGGATTCTCACAAAACGCTGTATAAAGTATATAAGTGTAAATGGTGGTCACTTTAAACAATGAATTTAAGTAAATATTGCGGATTTTCAGTACGTAAAATACATGATTTTGCCCTAGTTTTATATTCGCGTGTTATTAAAATCTATCGTTCGTTAAATTCATTTATCTCAATAACGTATATATCGATATAATAACGTATATATCGATATAAAACAAGACTTAGTTTATATGAAACATATGTTCATAACAATAGCTCTTTTCCATTTTAGACTGATTGTCATGTTACACTTACAGAGTGAAAAGTGATGGCTCTAAATGCTGGCAATATTGATCGCAAGCAGCACTCGCTGTGTCTTTAAAAACCTGTGGTCACATAATTTCAAGTCTTCGCCCAGATATTTTAAAAATAATAAAGTAAAACACCTTGTATTTCCAAATATATCAGCTATCGGATAAGCCCTCCTTACGCCAATGGGTCCTATTTAACGTGTAGGATCTCCAGTTTCCAGATTTCTTATACCGAATGAATCTTTCCTTATAAAGTATGAAGTCTAATTCTTTTCTCTTTACTGTAACGTAAGTCTTACTTGATTGAGGATTTTCTCCATTTTTCCTCTTTGTTATTGACAGCAGACCCTGAGTATTATTCTATAATAAGTTTCAGTTGGTTACTTGAAATATCTGATCAGTTTGCAATTTGGTTATTTCAAGTACTGTTCCGTAGTTTCAAGTAAGTCCGAGTTGAAACTTGATTGTTTGAAATAAGACCACGCCACTGATTGTCGGCCGGCTCGGAAGTCTCTTTGCGACGCTCCACGGCCTTGCGAGGGGAAAGTGGCCCCCCCAGGGCACGGCGTGGTCAGCCTTGGGTCCCGTTACCAACCAGTGCAGTTCGTTCAATTATAATCAAGAGCAGAACTTCAGCTTTTCAAATAAAGCAATTAATCTATGCAGTTATACTCCAATTAACACCAGATTTTGTCTAATAGTGTTGTACAAATAGAGCTGAGATAATGTGATCTTGACATAGCTCGTTCTAAAATTGAGCTTGTATTATTTTCTTGATTACATTGGGTCTTTTTGACTTACTCTTCTGAAACTTTAGAGCTTACATTTTTATCAACTGACGTGTTACTTTACTTTTTCGTATTTGAGGAGATTTGTCGATAGATTGGGATAAACCAAATCGTGTTGAATAACCCTAAAATAGTTAGCGAATAAGTCTAAATAGTTAGTACAGAGATTAGATTTCATTTAAAAAGTACCATCATGATTGTCCTCACATGTCAGTAATGGAACTGTTATCGATTTTTGGGTAAAATCGATTTTATCACTGAAAAGAACGATAGTCTAAAATAGTACAAATACGGGAAGCATAATAAAGTCAAGTGTTGCCGAGATGCAAGACTTCTAAATTTAAAGTATCAGCTGTTTGTACAAAAATGTATTTTTTTGTTCATATATTTGGTGTAGGGCTCGGAATCAAACTCGAATAATTCGAGTATTCGAGTATGCGAATATTCAAAAAGCGAATAATTATGTCTTGTCATAACTCGAATATTCGAATACTCGAATATTCAAATACTCGAATACTCAAATTCTCGAATACACCAACATTATCAGACTCACCAGGCGCCTCACACTCACAGGGTGATTCAAAATTGGCGTCATTCCTTTTAAGGGGTGATGGAGGCTCACTTGGGGAGTGCGAAAAAAATATTGAAAATTTTTTGTTCGAAAATTTCTAGGAGAGATTAACAGTTGAAGATCGAATTTCAACTTTGCTATTAAGCATTATTTTGAAATTGTTCCATGTTTAATTGGTAGCATTGGAATACTTACACATTCAAAAAGAAAAATTACGATCTTTGCTTCAAATTACGAAAATTTTTGATATTGAAAAAGTTCTGTTCTACAATTTTTGGATGGAAAGTCAAAGCAGCAATGAGGTTTTTTGCCATTAACAGATAGTTACAGGTGGATAGCCCTTGTCAATAATAACAATAATTTGTCAAACTGTGACCTACTTTGAATTTTCTTTCACGAATTTGCTGATATGTGATTAGTTCAGGGGAAATGCTACAGTAACAAAGCAAAAGCTGAAAGAACTCACGCCAACAAAGGGCGCGGAGAGTGATTCTAGGAAGATAGTGGACGACAATCGATGTTCGGATTCCAGGCACAGAGGAACAAGTATTGGACGTAATCGAATCAGGGCCTTCCAGGGGTTCAAGCACAATAACTGACACTTTCCCAAGCACCAAATAAATAGCGACGAACGGCTGCATTCCTACCACGTTTGTACGATACACACACAGCAGGAGATACAAATGGAGCAGGAGTTAATTAACTGAATACGAGAAGGTGTTTGATAAGAGTGGATAATAAGGAGATTACACAGGCACTAGCTTGTTTGGAGTTAACCATTCAAATGTTTGGTGTTGTATGGATTACTTGTAAACACCAAACCCCGCAGAATTCGAGGTTATGAGAACAGGTTGACATTTTGAAAGTACGTTGCGCAGTCAACAAATCTTGTTGAATTTACCGTTTATCCTTGTCTATCTTATTGTCAGTCTGTATAATTCCATGGTTACCGGAGTTTTAAATAATTACGAAGCAACAGGTATTTGCGCAATGTTAATTAGGCAGATTACCTTGAAAAACATTGCTGCCGTATTTCTGATATAGTTTTTGGCAAATTTCTCAGTTTTTAATAACAATTAATTTATTTTACTATTTTTTCTGTACTCCTATAACAGCGCCAGACAACACCTCCAGAGGAATGACGCCAATTTTGAATCACCCTGTATCTTTATATGCACTTGCATCACCCTGCATCTCATATGTATACTTTTATAAAATAAATTATTCATTTTCGACAAGTATTTAAACAAATACCCATATATTTACAAGCAAATGAAAATAATTATTCACCCTCCTGCAAATGAATATAAAATTACGTCTCTGTGTTCTGGTGATTCGCGTCATCAACTTTTGCGCGGTGTTACAAATAATGTCTCGACAAAGGCACTTTTTATCCGTTGCGGCTAATTACCAAAAATTATATGAGATAACGATTTTGCTTCTTGGAAAACGAATACTCGAATATTCGAATATTCGTTAGGTATTCGAGTATTCGAATAATTTGACTATTCGAATAAACCACTAAACGAATATTCGAATTTCAGGTTTTTTTAAATTTTGAGCCCTAATTTGGTGTTGTACAAAATATATATTTTGTACTTGTAATTCAATTTTGTAGGCAAATGAAGTAAATTTACGATATTCGTATTCAGTGTGCCTATGAGCAATTTTGTAAGTAAACAGTTTTGCTTGCAGTTACACCTAATTTGAAATTTGTATCCACTGCAATTATTACTTGTTATTTAGGGTCTGTTACATATTTATTAAATATTGCGCCAATTTTATGAACCACATTGCATGTTTTATTCATTAAAGGGGTTTTTTGAATAACCTATTATTCTAAGCTCGTTGATCAGTTTTCCTCATTATACCGGGTGACGAAATAAGGAGGGTAAGCGGCTGTATCTTGGAAATTATTTGTTGTAGAGTGTAGAGTAGAGAAAAAAATTGGTAACAGACTTGAAGAAAATAATTGGCTGGAAATTATTTTGAAATTTGATGGTGCAATTGCAAACCGTATTTTAAAAAGTCGATTTTATACGGAACGTGTCGTGATAAATAAAACATCTAGTAAGTTTAGTCGAAAGATCATAAAAAACAGTACTGCTTTCATTGTGACTTTTTTTCTTAACTCGTCAAATGAAGGGTGGGGGGAGAGTTAAACCGCTTAATGCAAAGAAACCTGTAACTCCGACACGGCTTTACCGATTTTAAAGTTTTTAATATCAATTGAAGGGGCAGTAAAAACTCTACGATATGTGATATAAAAACAATCTTAATCGTTTTCGAAATATTCGCTGTTCAATAATATTTGTTTTGATGATGAACACTACAACAAGTACTTTTCAACATACAACCGCTTACCATCCTTATTGCGACACCCGGTATGTTACTGTAATTTGGACGACCAATTTAAACGTAAAAAGCAAAATTATGTAGCAATTTCGATACAATCCATTTGGTTTTTTCATGAAAAAACTCGGATCAAAAATATTGTTTGTAATTTTCAACAAGACATATTTTTGATGAACTTGAGCTGAAGACACGCAAGTCCCTAAATAATAAAAAAATACGCGAATCGTAATATTTTTGAAAAAAAAACCTTTCAATGTGTTTTACAACAGTTTGTCATTTAAGGTATTCCATTACCATCATTATCAATTTATATCGGGTGTTCTGTCCGAAAAAAAACCTTGACAAAAAACGTGCTTTATCAGAAACCAGCCGAATACCAAAAAGAGCCAATGAAGGTAAAGTTAAGTAATCACGGGTAATTATTTCTGGATCTCGTCATGATGAGACACATTAATCTTCTTGACCTTTCTCTGGTACGATGTTTAAGAAGTTCAGGACCAGTTTTATTAACAGTGCATGGCAATTATTGGGCAAGGCAATTTATGATGTGCTGCTTATTTATTCGTGGCTTCTTATGCAACATGATTCACGATCATATAGGAAAATGTGATAAATTCAAGAGGACTAAACGTCCATGTCGGTAGTAACCGACATACAAGTATGTATAGCAGTTGTTGCAAAAAATTATTTCCTAACTCAAACTAAATATTTTAAATTTAATTTTTTAATTTTGATTTATTAATTTTATTGCCAATTATAATTACAATCCCTATTAATATTTTCTGAGAGTACAGTTTCCCTAGTTTTTTTTTATTTTGTGTGCTTGATTTCATGTCAGACATTAAGCAAAAAAATCGAACTTTGGGAAGAAATGCTTCTAACAGTTGCAAAATAATCAAAATCCCTCAACACCAGTCTTTCCATTCTGTTGATAGATGAACTATATACAGATTTACATTTAGCATTTACCCTAATCGCTATTATAACTCCGCCTGCGTTAGCGCTTGGGTGAATTAAGTAACTCAACTGTTGACGTTGCCGGTCCCAAGCCCGGATAAAGGAGGAGGGTTCATGGGAGAGGCCAGCAACCTGCCCACGGTCAAAAAAAAACTTATGCTCATAGAACCAACAACTTAGCCTCGGATAGGACTGATTATTTTGATGACGACACGGCGAGAACAAGGAAACGAATAAGAA
>NW_026018165.1:2467792-2488606 GCF_020466585.1 Dendroctonus ponderosae
GAGTAACAGGAATCTAAAGGAGGAAGTAAGGAATCAAACATCAAAAGCCGCTCTAATATCGGGGTACTTGCGAGACATCATCTGGAGAAACAAACACATGAGTATAGGGAGTAAAGTCAGAATCTACAAAACTTGCGTGAGACCAGTGATGACATACGCCGCAGAAACAAGAGCGGAAAACACAACAAAAACGCTTGCTAAGAACAACAGAAATGCGAGTCCTAAGATCCATAACAGGACACACACTATACGATATGAAACGGAGTGAGTAAATTAGAGTTACCTGTAAAGTTTCGGATGTTGTAAGATGGACCAGAGCAAGGAGAAGAGCGTGGAGAGACCATGTGGAGAGAATGGCCGACGACCGAATGGCAAAAATCGCCAAAAACCAAAAACCTAACAGCTCAAGACTATCGGGAAGACCACCGAAGCGATGGTACGAAAGCTGGACATCAGCATCCCAGGACTAGGAAGTTGAAGAAAAACACAGGACTCTGAGTCCTAACGTACGAGGAAGAAGAAGAAGAAGGAGCTATTATAAATTGTTAATTAGACAACTGGGTAATATTTTTATATCAAAATGTATAAGATACATATTCATTTCGCTACTTCATTACTAAGGAAATTGAATGCTAATTAAAGTAGTACGTAAATATTTTTTTGCATAAAAAACCACTACTTCAGACGTTATGCTCTAAAAATAAGTCCGAGCAGTTTTACAGCAAAATATCGCCCTATTTTACTTGAATGGTCGAAGTTAGCAAAACCGCCATTATGGCAAAGATATCTTCGCCACTTTATTGGTGGGCTTTCAACTAGTGATCAACTTTTTTTATAATTGTAAATAAACTTTCTTTAATACAATATTTCAGCCTCTTATATACTCACATTCGATTGTCCCATTAATGATATATTAAAACAACTCATCTGGTTTAAAGTTCATTGTTTTAAATATTCTCAATAAACTTAACATTTTAATTGATTTTTTATTCACGCAAATGTGTCATTGCCGGCAACTTTGTGCCGTAATTGAAATGGTCAATTTGAGATAATTAATATGAACTTACGCATTTATTTAAATAATCGAGTTTACCTATTAATTATAGTTATTATATACTTGCGTTTCCTGCATCAGCTAAACTACTAACACGGATAAGATACGAGCAATCTGCCGTCGTTTTTACGGTCCGGAAATTTATTGCCATTCGCTCTATATGTTTCAAAAAGATCCAATTAAAATAAATGTACTTCAATAACTATATAAACATTTCCGATTTTTAGGTGTAAGTACAAGATTTAGAAACAACGATTGTTTGATATATGAACTGCTAAGGAAACATGAAGGAATATAAATAATGTTAGTTGATTATTATTGTTAAATCCAGCTAATTGATTTTGTACTCTACGTCGCAGTTGAAACATTCAAGGATCTTGATTTTGAAAAATTTAGTTTTTACCTTGCATTTACCAACCGAGTAAACATTTAGTTGCTTTGAAAATTATACCTACTCTGTTTCTTCATACCTCGTACAGCGCAATCTTACCCTGCTTTCTGTGAATAAAATTTATGTATCTTCAAAAACCCCTTGCATACAATGGCAACCCAATTTTAGCGCAAACGGATTATGTGATGCTTTTGTGGCATTCAATGTAGGACATTGAAATTTACAAACGTTGTGCATAAAGTTGAAACAAAAAACATGCACCCGCTTCAGTTTATATCCTATTGTTTTGACCTCCTCAAATGTTTCATTATGTTTATTTAAAAGTCGAATAAAGAGTAACTTGAACTGGAAGGTGTTTTTTGAAATCGAAAACCCATGCCAAATGGCTTTGAAAATGCAGCTGTGGTAGAACCTGTCCACTTATTGGAACACATTTTCACTTTGTTGTTTCGGTTGATATGAAAAACTAAACTTTTTGGCAAAGAACCATAATAAAAAAGGATGACTTTCGGGTCCATTGCTTGAAACTAATGAGCTTTTTCCGCTTCAAAAATTCGCCAGTTTCAACAAATCAGAAGTTTTCTAATGTGCCATCCTACTTGCTTGTACTCCATAAGCGCATTCAGAAAGCCGATGCAGATTGCGATAAAAATTATTTCAAAAGTTTCATCAGCATTAATTCAATTTTGTTGCAGATAAACAATTAACAAATCAATTATACTTAGTTGTCATATTGCCGGCTTCAGCCGGACAATCGGTAGGAACAATCAATCGATTATCTTCTACGCAAAATTTTTCGTGTAAAATGCATTTGAAATACTTTCAACTGAATTTGGCCATCAAGATCCAAAAAGTTAGCCTTGGAACGCCTACATTTTTTCACTTCTAATATAAATCGATCGGCCCGCCAATAGTTATGCAAATCCGAATAGATTAAAAACAAATATACCTGGAGAATAAACAACGCATATTCAGATCACCTCAAGAGATATAACAATCAATGAAAATATGACTTAAATGGTTCACTTTCGATTTCTCGGCTACAAAACATCGCCGAGTGGTTAGATTTTGATCAGTAGCGCTACAATCAATTACTAATTTAACAACTTTTTGTTACCATCCGGTTTATTTATTTTTTTCAAATTGATTAGGATTCTCAATAAAGTTCGCTATTTGAAAATCTATAGTAGGGCAACATTGGATAATTATAAACCAGGAAATTTAAGGCTGCTGCCAATTTTCAAATTTTTTAGGATGGTTCTTTTGAAGTGTGCTGTTAGTAAGGTGGCTGAAGAGGATAGAGAGTTTGCTATTAATCGATTCTTCAAACTTCAAAACGAGAAATTTGGCTTTTCGGAAAAGTTCTGTAGCCGAGACAAGTCTTGTAATTGGAAAAAGTTAAGATAAACGTTGTTTGAAGAAAACTTAATGAAATAACTGAAAATTACTCTAAAAAAGTAAAAACCCTACGCAATTTAAGATTTATAGAAACTTACACGTAATGTTTTGGAACAGGACTGAAAATTTAAAAATCTCCTTTGGAAAGATTAAAAGCACAGCTAGTTGCGGATTTTTCTACGCCAATGCAAGCGTTGCTCGACATAGTTTCGAGGTCGATAATGCAGATAGTAAAAGGTGTGGTCACTATGAACAAATCCATTTTTACCATCTTGAAGCTTTACAGTTAATTACACCAACGAGAGATAATTAAATGAGTACGTTCCTTGTAGCATGGCATTGTTGCTTGGATCTAATGATTTGAACGAAAAAACCAACGAAAATATCCGGATATTTTTATATTTAGTTTTGCGTCAATCCTATACGCATTATATCCAGGGCCGGATTCCCTTTTCAGGTTTCAGTCTTTTGTTGTCTATTATATTAGAAAAATTATGGTTAGAAAGTGAACCATGACAAGGACATGTTGGCAGTTTTATCAAGAAGTCTTGATTTCAAGGAGTTTTAGATTTGCGAGATTTTATTTAAATTACAAAATAGACTCAAACATGACGCTGCTTTTTTCGAAGTTTCTCAAGCCCCATTTGAGCCACATAATACGTTTCGGCATCTTGAATAGAGAATTAAAAATTCCCTTCGGTTATAACAGCATGAGTGAGGAATTTCGAGTAGTTTTCACCGGAAAACAAAATTTGGAAATTATACATTGAGCAGGAGGGATCCCGCTTGGATCCGCCCCTGATTATATCCAAAATAGTATGTATCGCCTTCAAAACTGAATTATTCAATCTGAACCAACATTTATTTAAGAAATAAAAGTGTATCATTATATCAAAATATACGTGCAAGGAAATCGCTGAAATGTTAGTCAGAAGGGCTATTTTGCCCAAAGCTTTTTCTTACAAGCTAGTTTATTCTCAAATAATAAGCACTAAAATTAACTGTTTCTGTTGACTTTAACTGGCGTGCCGAAGTTTTTTATTTGGTGGAAACTTTCTTAGTTCATTTTTAAGCTTCAAGTTTTAGAAAAGGTAATTAGAGTCTGGTCGCCAAAGCAACCTGGATTCGGAATCATTTTATTATGTATGCTAGCTGACCCGGCAAACGTTGTATTGCCATATAAATTATTCCTAGGTTTTTTTTTTCATCTCGTTTGCCCACTTGAGATTTTTTTTTATTTTTTTTTTAATTTATTGAATTACTAATATAGCTATTAAAAGATAGGGGTTTATGGCAGCACCCATATCACTTAGGGGTATAAAAAATAGATAACAACCTATTCTCAGACCTACTGAATATACATACAAAATTTCATCAAAATTGGTCAAGCCGTTTCGGATGAGTATGGTAACTAAAACTGTGACACGAGAATTTTATATAGATAGATGTATATGTATATGTATATTATTATGGTTAATTAAACATACATTTTAATTTAAAATTATAACATCAAATGTTTGTTAATGCTGACATCGATCTTATGGTGTATGAGGAAGTGTCGCTAACAGTTGCCAGAAAATTAAACGTTTGAAGTGGGTATCCCGAGCAAACATGTTAATGATATTAAGGATCCGACTTTTATGTCTATATCGACAGCAAAACACATATAGAACATTTTCCATTAAAGTGTAATTGCCCAATTTATTTGTTATGTACTTTTCAGCATCAGGACAACTTGTTAGGATCTAAAAATAAAGTGATGGATAGTGAAAACCATTGATTTTATAAAATTTGTTCAACTCATATAATTTGCTTTAAATTAACTTTTAAAATTCGTCTGAGAAGGCTTTTATTTTTTTGGACAGTCTAATCATTTTAGTCGTTCTTTATGTAATTTGAACAAACTTAAATTTTTCAGTAACAAAAAGCCTAAAGGATGCGAACATCATCAACATGCAACGTAAAAAAAACGACTCTACAGTTCACAGATAAGATGAGTGCAGCATTACTTAATTATGTAAAGTTATTAAAGATAATGTTTAATTTAAATAATTGGTAGCGTGACAATTTTTTAAGTCATTAAGGAAAGTAATAACCGTAACAGTCAGGCTAAAGGTACTAAAATTATAAAAGCGGATAAATGAAGCAATCTGACTTCTTGGAAGATAATAAACTATGAGCATGGAAGATTTCATCTGACATCCGGCATCTGGAATGATTCAGCTGTTAAATAGAGTAGACACGTTTACACTAATAGAGCGTGTAAAATCAAGAATATAGCTGAAATCAAATTGTCGCGGAAGTACAAGACGTAACAAAGTGGCACAGGAAAGATGTGCATCATACGCGGGTTCAGTTGAAGTTTTGTTTTTGCATGTCAGAAAGTTCCTCCGAGAAGTCAACATTTGGAAATGTTGCTTGTTCCTCTTAACATGACGAATATTTGAAACCCTCAGGATAAATTGTTTGTAGATACGAATTTTTGCTACTAACTTGCTGCTTGCTTAAAATGCTGTTCGATACTTTGTGAACTCATGCAGATTAAACTCTAATAAGTCAGGTCACTAACGTAATGTAACTATCATGATTTGCCGAAACGATATATTAATTGTGCTGTCGAGAAAACAGAAAAGCGTAAAGCAAGTTGCGATAGCACGGCCGATTTTACGTTGCCCAACTGCCCAATTTTTATTTTAAAACACCAGCTGAGAACAATAAGCCAACAAAGCGACAAGTATATTGCTCCTTTATTGCCAGTTACAACACGGATTCTTGTGGATAGGATTCGGTGTCAAGGATTGCGAATTTGTCATCGGGCGTACATTTGATTGTGCGAATTGATTAGTACATTCGAGAACAAGCAAATGTTTAACTAATACAATACACAGGCTTGAAAAAGCTCGTTGCTCCCAAGGGACTGCATTCACGCTAAGTACAGTGTTGATTTCTTAATTACGCTGGCTTTTCTTTGCGAAGCAGTCTTTATTGATGGTTCTGCGATTAACCGAAGATGCGGTGTGTCTATTAGCTTGACGAAGAACCATCAGCATGCTCGTTTTATACGCCTAATTCGCGATCTGGCTGGCAATGGCACGAAGGACAGTTACAGATGAACGAGTCACCTGGGTGGAGACCAGTAACTATCAAGAAAGGACATGGAAGCTTAAAAGATTGGAGTCGCCTCAGAGTATTGCGATACACTTTTTGGAATAACCAGAAGTTTTCTAATAGATGAAATAACTGGATTTAGAATCGTCTTCAGTGCTTACCACTGAATAATGTAATAGGAGGATTGAGCCCCAGAATATTAAATTAAAGAACTGGCTCGACAGAATAAAATATAATAAATATATTGGACAATTAAATAAACACATTATAATTGTAGTTCAACTAAGAGCTAAATGAGCATAGTTTTAAAATCTGTTCTCAAAAAACACCATTAAATTCGTTTAGCCAACGTGTTTTAGATTAAAAGTCACTCATCCAAAATAATCTGTTCACTTTAGTCATCAACTTTTCTATTGTTAATTGTTCAACTGCTTAACAACTTGTTTTGTGAGTCTCGTAAAAATTCGTTCGTGAAAATTCAGCAACAATAGTAAACTTTTCCTAGCAAAATTTAATTGAAAGTCAGTTAAAATGTGCTCGTTTCCAAACACAAACAATCGCGCTCACCTGAAAATTTAAAGAAGGCTATTTATTGCTTGACTACCAGGGCATAAAGTACCAAATGACTCTCAATAAATCAGAGGCTTTTGCTCTTTGAATGGTCCATTGCATTGTACTGATTTAAACTACTAAAACTGTGATATAAAATAATTCATAAGCATCGTCCATTCTGTTAATATGCACACAGCTAACGCAAGTACACATATATCTTTTACCGGCCAACTCCAATCCACCTGGTATCTGTAGCGCACTTAAAGCAAACAGGAGCTTATTGTTTCTATAAGTGGCAATGAGAAACCTTCTTTTATTGTTATCTTGCATCTAATTACTGCGTCTTAGAACTGGTTGTAACTGTAGCAGTGCCATGTTGTTAGACCGGATCTAAGGAATAGGTCATTTGTCTAGAAATCCACTCAAGGAAATTATAATATTGCACTATATCATCAGCTAAGGCGGTTTTCTTCTATAGAAAATTGTTATATTTATGCTTTGTATTGGCTGAATAACAGCGTGTGTAATGAAAGTTTATCATTTTAGCTGTAGGTGAAGCTCGCAAACAGATTTTGCCACCTTATGAATTCAAATATTTACTTGTAATGGTCGTTGCGTCAAATCAGTTCAAGTAACAGAACCTAGCCCTTAAAAAGTTTTTGAACCCAAATTGAGAATTATTTGATTGGAAATTCATCAACTTGTATAATCAGCAAAATAGTGGATTATCAAACAATTGAATCCTAGTTCAATTCGATAGATTTTATGCAAAAACTATTTGATAAAAATGCTGACTAATTGAAAATTTGATTAATTGTATAGGAGTATCTCCAAGCTTTCCCCTTTCCATCAAACCGAAATAAGATTCATAATAATTTTTTACAGCCGCTTGCTCGATCTACCAGAGAAAGTTCCGATCGGCAAAAAGTTATTCCATGTTTCCAGTCGATTAATAAAAGTCCTACAAAAAGCCCGATAATTCTCATGAACTGAATAGTTCTAGACCAAACAAAGTTAGCCATAACTGAAACCGAAAGACTGATAGATTGCAGAAATGTATTAATCAGATTGATATGGTCATATTAATGGTAGTATGGATGCATCTACGTCGATGCCCATAGATGAAATTGTCTCACGGGTCTTCTTATTTCGTCATCTTTGTTTATGTGTTACTGCGCCTATTTGGACTTAATAGGCTCGATATTGGTTTTCGCCAAATAAAAAGCTTCGAGATTGGTAATCTGTATCAACAATTACGGCTGAGATTTATTACGTTACATTAGGGAAAGCGCCAATATCTAAATCTTCAAAGTGACTGGTGCTTCTGGCCTGATTAATTGTAGGCTTGTTAAGGAAAATATGCTAATTCACTTAAGAGATATGAGAAAACTTGTTTAGTTCGAGCTCTATTTATTCTAAGTTTGGTATGTGGTTCTAAATGCGTCTATGTTTTTAATATTTGGTTATTGCTTCATTTTATGCATTGAAAGTGATTGAAAGTCGATATGATTTTTTTTCACAAACTGCAATCTGCGTTCACAGTTAAATTTTCGGAATCATCAGCTCTTGAAATTTACACTGTTACGCATTCAATTCACAGATTATTAGCACTGTGCTCTGTTTCGCTTATCACAGGGCAAATTATTCTTTTTGATTCACTTGAGAATGGAAAAGTTGTCACAACAAAATTGTTGAGTGTTGAAGTGATTTCACCCACTAATGCGGTCCTGGAATATAATTTGCGAACAAAATAGAATTCTATTCTAACATAGGCTACAGCACACAAACAAAACTATATTATTTTGAAGAAAATCAAAATCGTTATTGAGAACTTTGTAGATGCTGAAGAAATGCAAGCTTTTTTAAGTGTAACGTTGACGGATTTAACAATAGAAGCTTTTTTCGAGATTATATCGTGGTGTATTTGGAGCTGTACCGTTTATAATTATTTATTGTTTAGCCATTCACTTTCAGTCCGTTTTATGGATAGTTTACTGCGGTTTTTTGGTCGTTTTCCATCCTTTTAAATATTAGTATCAATTTTCCAAAAGGTTTTTGTATACTGAAAATTTCAACTACTGTTGAAACACACGATTTTCTTGAATTATAGTTCGGGGTTCTTTGGAGTTTCAATCCGACGTTTCTCTTACCGTTTGCGGTTAACATTCACCAATGCTACAGAACTTCTGCCAACCTGAAAACAATTTGTTTCAACCTTCCATCAGCTTTGCAGGTCGATTTAGATCATTATTTTGAAATTTACCCATCTAGCGTTACAACAGCCTGCGAAATCAAATCAGGCATTCATTTCACCTCTCACTGTACAGAAAAAGAATAATTTTGTCATAAATGACAGTTAGTCGCAGCTTTTAATTTAGTATTGGCAAAAACCGATACGATTAATGTAAATGCCCACTTTAATCTTTGAAGTCGCCAAGTCTTGCGGGGCAATAACCGTATCGAACTAGTACCTCCTACGCCCAACGAGATTGTATTATAACGTATAACTAACTGTACGTGCATGTAACTGACCAGCTTAATCTTTATTTGTGACCAAATTTGGCTGCCATCTGTAATGGCGGCACTAGAAAATCTATGATAATAACACTATTCGAAATATCTGCTTCGGATGTCGACAATGAGGCATTGTGTTTAAATGATGAAGTTAACATTAACCAAACTACAATTAAAATATAAATCCTTTCTATTGTTTAACAACTTCTAGACATTCATATAAATATAAGCAGTGAAATATTAATACCTCCATCCTGCATACGGTTATCAATAGCATCAGTGGTCACATTCGATTCGTGTTTGGTGCGCAATATTTGAAATCTTATTATTGCGGTACCTTAATGGCAACAACCTATCGGAGATATCTAGTATTTATTAAATAAACTACTTTAAGTTATTAGCTTGGTGCCAAAGTTAACATTATGACAGAGGATAATAGAAATCCTTACATAAACACTCAGTATGTTTTTAGTTGCTAAATTTATTATTTACGATACGTTACAAATCGGATCCAAATTACTGTCTACAATCTGATGTCATTCTCAACAGGATCTGTAGGAGAGTAGAACATAAATAAAATAAGCCATTGGAAAAATGAGGATTTATTTTAGGAGACACATTCAGAAGAAAATGGGGCTGAATCAGAGCTGATTTGAGTATTACACTTAATTCCAAAAGACCGGATTAGTCAAAAATCAAAATATCTCGACCAAGATATCAACAAACAGCAAATAAAGAAGTACGATTCAACAGATGTATTCTACTTCTTCTTCTGCAAGTTCCTATCTGTTCACATTGTTGGAAACCATCTTGGCGATGATGACTGTATCAATTCTCCAAATACCTCGATGGTGGTTATTTAAAACTAAGGGCTGAGGGTTTTTTGCTTTCCTACTAAGAGATTCTCCTCGTTTAAGGGTGATTTTTTTTCTTACAATGTTGACGAAAGTTACAATATGGCTTCATTCTTCATTATGTGGCCGATGTATAGAAATTTTCGAACTTTAACAATACCTATCTACTTTTCTTTTCTCTTTTCTTCGCCCTTTTCTATCTTGTGTTCTTTAGATAATTGCTTTGCTGGCTTTATGATCCTTCAGCATTTTTTGGTGAAGAAAAATTGTTTCTTCTATTTTCTCATTTGTTTTCTCAGTACTTCTAGATCTGTCCGCAATCCACATTAAAAATAAGTGAAAATATATCAATGGCTTATGATGTTCAATTGCTGCATAGCGTTCAAGAGGCTGCAGCTTTTAAATACCGCATTTCAAAGAATTCGTATGCTTAAACATACTTCTTCTTCTTCTTCTTCTTCTATATGCCCCCAAAACATATATTTAATATTAGCAGTCACAATAACATATTCGTGACCACCTGCAAGTATATAGGTAGTCCCAAACATTCCGAATATATCCCATTTTTTATAATGATGTCTTCTGTCGAATGCCGTTCAATAGTTGAAGAAGGAGATAAAAATACCAAACTCGACCGCTCCGCAAAGATAAAATACGTTTCCACGCCCTGTATTGATAAAAAAATATGTTTCTATTTTGCAACTTTAATAGTTTCTTTATGAAATCTATACTACACTAAATTGGAAGAAAATTCTAAAAAAAGTTAAAACAATTTCCGGCATCGTTTACAATTTTCCATTGTAACCAACGAGGTAAGTAATTAACTTTTTTTCCAGTCCTTAATTCAAAGCGTTATCATTTGTAACACACTGAAGGTGGGTAGACTGTGTCCTTCTGTAAGACAAATCCGTTGATTCAAACTACATAGGTCTCTTCAATTGACTTGATGTATCCATTAATTCTCAATTGTTCACAAAAAAGGCGAACAATGGCATTTTAACTGATTTTATCTAAGCACATTAGTTTTTTTCAACCATGGGTGTAAAGCATGAATAGAGATATTAATGAATTAGCCAAGTAATCAAATAACTCCTTGTAGAAAGGAAGATTTACTAATAATCGTATTAGATGCCAAGGATTTCAATTGTTGCTGTTTGGAGACACATTTTTATAGTTTGCATATCTAATTCGAACACTACGCAGCCATGTACGAATAGGAAGATTTATTCCTTGGCGCCTTTCTTGAACGCTTTCTACATTTAAACTTCTCCTTCATTTTTATGAAGCAACTTTCCATTTAACCGTCAAGCGTTGAAGTATCCCACTATTTTTGAAAACACCGTATAGTGATTGTGCTGTTGTTTTTTAACCGTTTTCTTCATCGTATCTACAAATTCGATCGATTTCAAAACTGTTTCATAGTGCACTAATTCCTGTCACGAGCATTTCCGTGGCGATGCCAAAAACCACAACGGAGTGATGTAAAATTTCACACGCGCAAATGCATCAGTAAAAAAAACAAATTATTTAGCTACATAAGAAAACCGCCATTGGTGGTCTAGGATTCACTGGAGCCTAAAATCATCGCATGCCAATTTTCACCGAAAAAAGTGTGCCGCCTTTCAGATCAGCATTAGAAAAAAGGGTTGGTTAAATATCTAGCTTTTGTTTAAATTAGAAATCTGCTAAATATGAGTTATACAATTGCTGATTATGTGTCGACATAAAAGCGAGTTATGCTCGCTAATTTCAATATTAAAATTAAAGACCCGTTTTACCACTTAAGAATGGAGGCTGATAATAAAATTCGTTGATTAACCACAAACTCATCTTACTACTATCAAAGTATCAAACCGCTATTTATTAGTAAATTAAGCAAATTGCATAAGAGCGCCTTAATTATTGTACGTCGTAGGATAAGTCTAGCTAAGAATAAATAAAGAAAAAAACTCAGATTATCTTGGTGATATTGCAAGAAGGTAATTGTATCAACATTGCGATCAAACTGTCTTACGCAAGGCGCTTTTGAATATTGATACGTGATTAAAATAGAAAAATCAATGGCAACGCTTTTTTTCTAATATAATACGTTTCATGAATTTAATAAGTTTTTGCTTAATTGCCTTTAAAGATTGGAATCGGATAATGAAGAAAATGATTAGGCTGTTTTTTCTACATTTATGGTATGTTTGCAGCTTGAAAGAGGAAATTTATAAATTGAATGACGATTTCACTTTTTGGCTATGCGCATATTATATTTATATTTTTATGTGTGGCAATTGTACCCAATAACTGAAACCAACATGTGCTCTTTATTTTATTCGAGAGACGTGTTGATGACATATTGAGATTTTATTACAAGCAGTTGAGGAAATAATGGGTTGAAATTTCATATACTAGTTCATTTGTCACATGTTGCAAATTTTATTGCGTCCATTAAAAAATTAAGAGAAAAACTAGTGGTAAATGCACTTTTATCGATGTTTTTACTATTAATCTATTTTATTGAAATTCTTCAGCGTATTTATTTTCTGAATTAATTTGTTTTGTAATGTCTCTAAAATTTTTCCTCGGAAGTATTTTATTGAAGTTAACTGCAAGAAATCCGGTGGAAAGCAATAAATTTGCCTTAAAACATCTTTTCAAGCTCGCATGCATGTTCACCTTTTCCCCAAGAACTGTAATTTAATAAGAGATTTGATTAACATTTGATTAAATTTGACGGAAACAGCCTCTCAACATCTAATCCTGTAATTAAAATAATAAATAAATGCACTAAAGCAATTTATACACAACACGCTGCTGCATTATCCAGTCAAGATTCTTGCGACAGAATTTGAGAGCGCCTAGTTAATAATCTACACACAATCGTTATAACTTAATTTAAATTTACGCATACATACCCATGGCATCTCAGATATGTACCTTTCGAATTTGAAGCCTTATCGGTCCAGTTTATCAGATTGGCTATTCTGCCATGTTCCAATTATTTATTGTCGTTTTACGATTAATTAAAGTTGCCTTAAATTTTCATCAACTTAAATATAGTTCGCGTTTCAACATTTTCATTATTCTAAATTCCAAATCGAAGATGAATGGAAATTCTTCGATTCCGTTTTCAAAGTATTGCCTGTTATTTTCGAGATATACCCAAAATTTCACTTTGTTTAGTTATGAGACTGGTGAGAAAAACTAACTTCTTACAGTGAGTGCAATTTGACTTATTATTAGACAGGGTGTTTGGTAAGTTGATGCATTCCATGCCGTTGGTGATAGCACAAGTAATTCTGGATATATTACCTTAATAAACCATTTTCCGAAAACTCTTAGTTTCCAATATACAGGGTGTTAAACGTGTAATTAAAAACGTAGTATTTATTAATTTTGCGGTAACTGCTTAAAAGATTTTAATGAAATTTTACAGGCTTAGCCACTTAAAAACAATACATGTTTTGTGCTAAGATTTTGTTTTTAGTTTCGCCAGTGGTGTGGGCACAGGCACATCTGTAGATAATTTTAAATAAAACAATGTTACCCCACCGATTTTTCTAAAATTAAAAATAATTTTTCAAGTTCCGGTTCAACTCGAAAGAGAAAAGGTGTCTTGACTTTCTTCTACAACGTACCGTTTTTGAGTAAAAAAAAATTAAAATTGATTTATTGCATAGCATAATCGGGTTGTAATTAAACAGGGTTTAGTATAAAAACAGCAAAAATAGTGCACTGACAAAATCAATTGTATTACAAAAATTTATGAAAAACTCCGTTACGTCATTCAACGATTCCTGTTGAATTTACCGTTTATCTTTGTCTATTTTATTGTCACTTTCTGTATAATTCCACGGTTAACGGAGTTTTTAATAATCATGAAGCAACCGGTATTTACGTAGTGTTAATTAGGCAGATTACCTTGAAAAACATTGTTGCCTTATTTCTAATATAGTTTTTTGCAAATTTCTCAGTTTTTAATAACAATTGTTTTTTTTACTATTTTTTCTGTACTCGTAAAACACCGCCGGGCAACACCTCCAGAGGAATAACGCCAATTTTGAATCACCCTATATATACAGGGATACTCTTTTTCTGACCTTTTCAAAATAATGCTTAATAACAAAGTTAAAATTCGACCTTCAACTGTTAATATCTTCTTGAAATTTTCGAAGAAAAAAATTTAAATATTTTTCTCGTACTCTCTAAGTGGACCCCTATTTACCCTTAAAAGGAATGACAACAATTTTCAATCACCCTGCAGTTTGCAAAATCATCGCATAATTGTAGATTAGTCGTGTAACTTTTAATTTTGAAATTAATTGGAATAAACTTCTAACTTCTTAAATTATCCAAATAGATGCCAATAAACCACTAAAGAAGTTAAATAATTAAGACGCTATGAAAAATTGTATAAAGTTACTATTCTACATTAATCTTGAAAATTGATATTCACATGCAGTTTATAGTATTTCAAAAAAGGTATAAATTCTGCCTAAGTAAAACTTGGGCTCTTAAGCAAGCTTGAAAATTAAATTCACTAAAGCAATTCACTTCTTCAGTTGGAAACTGTTTATACATCAGTATTAGAAATCTTCAAGATTAATTAATAATTATTGCTTGCTAAAATATTATAAAACTGCTCAATAAAATTAACTAGTGAAGATGGAAAAATCTAATGGAAAATATGAGAAAATTAATAGCCCGAAAAAGAACTATGTGTGTAATGGAATCCTAAAAAACAGCAAAATTTGAACTTCACTGTGGAAACTGTCTGGATAATCTAGATCGCTGTGTTTGAGTTTATTTTGTGTGCTAGATTATCTACAAAAGCCCGCTCTGCATCAGACGCAAATACATATTTTCAGTAAAAAGTAACACATAAACATTTTGTCTTTGCTGGATTATTTATCAAAAATCACTTGAAATTGAAAAATTACCGATAAAAATTGCTCTGAAAAATGACGTTAATATTAGAAAACCTTTTTCCACAACAACATAACACACAAAAGTGGCCCTTTACGTTGAAGCATGGCTGAAACAAAATCTTCTCTGGATATTTTGATTAATATTATTTGTTTCACACTAGGTTTATTGCATATTTCAGCCCGCTATCTGATCAATTCACACGTGCTCTTCACGATATTCTTCTGTAAAATTCTCACTTCCTGCATCGTAGCATTTAGTCTTCGTTATTCACGATTGACTGACTACCCATAATTACGCACATTTGCTACGCTGATTGACAATCGCGCGTCCAACGGTCACCCAATCGCAGATCATTTAATCATATTTTAGTTGCCTTCATCCTCATCTTGGCTCTTCGTTTTGCTCTTGGTTCTTGGCCGATTAATAGCAGAACACCGCGGACTCAATCGTGCATCGTGAGACTTGTTAGACCGATGTTCATATGTCGTTAAAACTCGTCATTGGAAGCGGGGTGATGAGCTGGAATCGGCCCGACCACCCACCGTTCGTACTTTGATATGGTTGATATGGAACAACATCTAACTGTTGTTTGCGTAATGGTATTTGCATTCCAATCTTCGCAGTAATTCGTATTTAAATTAGCCAAGTCATTATGTCTTAACATATTGCCAGCTAACTAGCTATCAATATCACTTTAATTTCTGTGCTCTAATTTGATTATTTGCGATGTCTCAAATTGGATCGTTTGTAGTAAAACTGGTGATCAGAACAAGAGTCGTTATTAACTAATTTTGCAATGAGAAAGTGATGTTGTATGAAAAGTTGGTTTTTGTGATTAGTAAATCGAAAATGATTAAGCCATGGGTGTCTTTCTTTTTGAAAAAAGATTTAAATACCGAAAGCTCAACGAAGAAAACTGTAATATTCGTCCACCGTTAAGTATAGGACAATACTACTCTAAACGAACGAGGATTAAGGATATTTCATATTCGACGTTTTTCCTTGAACTTCATTTATCTGGAAGAAAACCAAATGTTATTATGGTAAAGATAATTAAGCAATTTAAGAGATACAGGAAGTAATATTGATGAATCCGGAAGAACCAGAAGAGGGAACATCCAAGGAATCGGAAGAAGTGAAACACAGTTTACCATTAAACTGCTCAACAGACTAAATTTAGGAAACAGTCCACTCTCAAAGCATCAAATGAAGTTCAAATTTGAAAATTCTCAACAAAACTATTCAATTGTATTACGCTTAGACAGGGTGTCAATTTGAAAACTTCCCATCCACAAATATTTTTCTTGCAGTTGAAAATATGAAAAATCGGTAAAAACCCGTTTTGTGAGGTCTCTTGTGAGGGGGACACTTTACATTCATATTTTTAGCCTCCTTGCTTCAACCCCTTAGGACAGGTAGATGCCACCCTTAGAATCTTAAATGAGTAGGGGGGTCAAGTGGCACATCGCTTTAAAGGGCGTTCAATTATCTTTACACTATTTACTACTCTGTTGCTTTTTGTTCAGAGGTTTTCGAATAATCGCGTTTCAAAGTTGTAGAAACAATTAGACTTGCGTGCATTCAGATATTAATTTTCAGGTTGACAGTTTTTGAACAATCTTTTTAGCTTTCAATTTTTTTATTTTCTAATCAATCATTCAATATTTCTGATTCTACCTACAATATTTTATTAACTAACTCATGCAGGGGCGTGCGGTCAAATTTAAAAGAAGCATGAAGGAATTCTTCCACCATTTCTCGCAAATTCGTCTATAATATCGTTGCCAAAACCTTCCTACCAAGATGTTAATAACTCACTGCCATTATTTTTTCTCTCAATGTATTGAGTTTCACACAAAGTACGTTAGTTCCGAACCTAACAAAATCATGTCAAAATATTTTCCATAATTACGAATTAAGGATTTTAATTGCTTTTCCGGAAAATATGTTTCTTTTAACGTATTAAAGTTACACTTCGAGACAGACAGTTTACATCATCAAAATTCTTGAACCTGTTCTCCATTTCTTGATACAGTAAATCGAAAATTTGAAAAAACAATCGGCGTTAAGAAATTACAATATCTTCAACATTATCAGTGCCTATGCGTTTTCTCGTAAACCTCTATCTAACATATTATTATAGCATTTTTCAGTCATTTCTTTTCTTATTAGAATTTTTAAATTCGATAATTGTTTTGCACAGAACCCAATATAGGAGCAGAGAGCTGGCTAAAATTCGTGACATCTAAAATTCATCTAAAATAATTGCAAGGAATCGTGTCTGTATGATTTCCTCCTTTATTTGGTTTGATACAACAGTCGAAATAGCTGAAATTAAGTCATTCTGAATTCGATTTTATGTAGGTACCTTGAAACACACTAGAATGATCCAAGTGTGATTTCAAACAACGGTCAGATTCCGATACGGGGAGCAAGATCTATATAATTTCCTGTATTCTATAAATCCAAGTTCATGTAGGCTGAGAAAGCACAGAACGTCAATAAGCTTCTTCACCACTTATCGATTTTTAACAACTAATTCATTATGTTGTTAATGGCTGAATTGTAACGATTTTTTCAATAGTGATCAATTCGTGCTTTTCCGAAA
Organism: Dendroctonus ponderosae; assembly: GCF_020466585.1. Lineage (NCBI taxonomy): Eukaryota > Metazoa > Arthropoda > Insecta > Coleoptera > Curculionidae > Dendroctonus > Dendroctonus ponderosae. Next base: position 2,485,189 of record NW_026018165.1, read on the forward strand.
ACTTTCTCATTGATAACGGCCTGCAAGTCTTCATTTCAGTAGTCAAGTTTTGCATCTCCGGCTTTGCCCTACCTTTATATATGATCTTCGATTTTTCAATAAAGGCTGTAGTAGGCCTGGGTAACTTAGTGAATTTTTAGAAGTTGGCTCAGTGCTGCGCCAATGACTTGATGATCCAACCCAATGCACTGGCGCAGTAACTCAGTTCCGTTGCTAGAATAATGTTGATGACTTTTATTTACTTGTTTTTAGATTTGTTTTAAAGGTTATTTATTAATAAAGTTTTCAAAATGTCTTCAGCATTTCATAATTTTCCAGTTTTACTTAAGTTAATTTTTCCTCTAAATGCTCAATTTTCTCAAGTTTCACTTGAAAATGGTGAAAACCTTCAGGTATTTTCCGTGAAAAATTATAAAATAAATTTCGTACCCTTCGTCGCTTTGTAAAAAGTTTTGAAGTCTTTTTCCAGCGTCAAATTTGGTACAAAAATAAAACGATTTTCTATAAGAAAAAGAACAGAATAAGCGAAAGTTTATAACAAATAATTTGGAAATAACATTCACCTCCATTCCTCTGAAGACTGTAGAGTTTGTTAAAAAAAATGTGGTTTTTTAGTTTTGACTGAAAAACGCTCTGTTTTGTAGAGTTTCACTTAAAAATATTGACGATCTGGAGGTCTTTTGTGTCAAAAATTACAAGATCAATTCGTAGCTTTTAAAAATTTTACAAAAACTTTTTTTACCGTCGAATTCGGGACAAAATCGAAAATAAATTCCTCCTGTTTTTCCCCGAAAACCATTAGGGTTTTCTCCAAAACCGATCAGAAAACTGAAAGTTTTTAACCGAAAACGCAAAAAAACCATTATTTTCTGACAGCAATGGGGTCTTTTCAGCCAAAAAGAAAACATTGATTTTTCGAGAAAATTCTCCTAATTCGTGGGTTTGCAGAGAACTTTAGAAAACCCTTTTCAGCTGCGAATTTGGCACAAAAACCAAATAACGTTATTCAGTTTTTTACCCAAAGTAATTAAGATTATCTTTAAAAACGATCAGAGAGCAAAATTTTACAAAACATTTTTTTTTAATTAGCCGCGCCACCGATCTCAAGATTCTTAAAGTTTCTTAAAATTTTTAGGTTATTCCAGTTAGTAACAAGTGAATTATAATTCATTAACCGATGAGTTATAACTCGTTAACTCAGAGAGCGGCAACGACTCAATAGCGCACATCAACACAGTGTTATCCAGGCCTAGGCTGTAGGTATGGCTTATGACCTATATGACAAAGATAGAGCCATATCTTCAGCTATTTTTTTAATGCTCTCGAGACGATTGTAGGAGTCCTCCTATACATTGTTTCTTCCTTCTTGTATTTAACTTCGAATGCTGCTTACGCTCCTGGAAAGATTGGAGCCGTATTCCCTATTTTGTTATGGAACGTCGACCTGTAGCATAAAATGAATAATATTATATAACTTAATAATTTTTCTGAGGGAAGCAATCCTTTCCTTGCTTCCATGGACCGCACGCACGCCCCTGAGATTATGCCATGATCATGTTTAACTCATTAATTGAACTAATCCATATTTTTGATCAAATTATCCCGTCCATTCCTTTTATGTAAAAGTTTAAATAAAACTAGACAATTTCTTTGTTTTTTTTATTGACTGGTATAAAGTTTCGGCCTCAAATTTTAAAAAACTCTATTTATTGTCATCAAATCAATATGTATAGATAATTCGTCGAAATAATTCAACTTGTGACGGTACATGCAGGGAAACATTCGATTTGTAGTAAACTTTGAAATAGACAAACGCGAGTAAGCCAAACACCGTTAGCAATAAAAACAAATCTTTGGTATCAATTAGTCATAAGTTTTTTAAACCACCATTCGACATTGACCACTCTTTTACAGAAAAAGCCGCTGCTGTTTACCGCATCATAATAAAACCGCAAAATATTGGTTAAGATCTATTGCGTGTCTGAGTAAAAATTTCCAATCATTTTGAGTAATATTAGGTTACTGGGATAAAATGTAAAGTAATCGTGTTAATAAGCAATAGCAGCAAGAAATATTAAAGGTTTCGGTAATATCTTCTTGACCAATATTGTTTTAATAACTCAATTAGACAAAACTTGACGATTTACTTTATTAACGTTTACTTTATGAACAGCGATATTAGCAAACAATATGCAAAAATAAAGTAATAATGATAATACTTTGTTTATTTGAATTTTGAATATCAATTATCGTAAAGTTATGTATGTATGAATAGAAGAATTAAAAATACTGTACCTAGTTTTTATAAATTCCTAGATATAAACCGAATAAAACATTTCGAATTACTATAAATAAGCACATGTGGTGAAGAATGGGGGTGTGGAACGTCTCGCATACATATATATTTTAATAAAGGCCGCCATTTTTCTGAATATAAAAATAAATGAATATATGCAAAGTTCAGTTACAACCGAACCACGTAGATGTTTATTCATAGGCGAATAAAAATACCCGACAATATTTCAGAGATACTGAAAGCGGTTTGTTACACTATAATTAGCTATGTAAAAGTGAATTTAATTCGCTAAGACAAAACCTGCAAAAACACGAACCGATCGGTTCGGCGGTTTGGATTTTGCATATATGATAATAATTTGCCGCAACATTGGCAAATAGAGCGGCTAAATTATGAATAAATGCAAGGTGAACCGAAAAAAGTGCAACTCGATTTCCTTAAGCGCACTGGCAGATACATGAACGCCATAAAAAGTGCATGTAATGAGGAAACATTTTGTTACAACCCACAATAGACATCAGCAAATACTCATTTTCTGTGGCAACCAATTTTTTTCGTCTTTTTTATTTAGACTATGTTTTTACTTTAATTCTTAATTTTATTAAAAATTTTTTTTTTTTAAATAAAACTTTAATTTTTGAAATAAATTTCTAAGGAAAGTCGTTCTTTAATCTGAACCGTTAAGTTGCGAAAATAAATATATACAGGGTTGCTCATTAGTGCGTCAAAGTGCGATATCTGAGTAAATATGAAGTTTACAAGAAAATTCGTCCAACGAAAGTTTTTCACGTTTAAAAGGTCCACATTCTAAAATTACTTTCCAATATACAGGGTGCATCATAAACGTGTGGTAGTTACCAACTCTGGTTTTTTAAATGAAACCCCCTCTTTTTTTTGTTATTTTCAGATTGGCCGTTCAATTTTAAGTTATGTTTGTTTCAACCGTTTTACCTGAAAAATTTACGATTTCCGAGTTATTCGTAAAAATGTGAAAGTTTTGACAGCTACTGGGTTCCACAGAAATCGATGGAAAACAGTTTTCAGCGATTCTAACAGAACATCATGATCTACGTGTAGATATGTTTTAAATTATAAGGAAATACTTCTAAACCGCGCAATTAG
>NW_026018165.1:2489605-2494224 GCF_020466585.1 Dendroctonus ponderosae
GCGGGTAGTGTACAGCATCGATTTCTGTGGAACCCAGTAGCTGTCAAAACTTTCACATTTTTACGAATAACTCGGAAATCGTAAATTTTTCAGGTTAAACGTTTGACACAAACTTAACTTAAATTTTGACGACAAATCTGAAAATGAATGAAAAAAGGGGCGGTTCCATTTAAAAAACCAAAGTTGGTAGCTACCACACGTTTATGATAGACCCCGTATATTGGAAAGTAATTTTAAAATGTGGACCTTTTAAACATGAAAAACTTTCGTAGGACGTATTTTCTTGTAGAGTTCATATTTACTGAGATATCGCACTTTGACGCACTAATGAGCAACCCTGTATAAATATTTATCCTCAAAAAATATGCTTTCAACCCACCTCTAGTTTGGGTTTGAATTTGGGCTCGACGAAATACCATAATTAACATTTGCAAAACAAATAGATTCAAACACGTTTGAGTGGGGAAGCAATAAGAATTTTACAAATGAAAAATCTGCAAAATTTTGTGCTTGCAGCGGAGTAGACGTTCGGTAAAGAAACTGAATTCTACTATGAAAGAAGCAATATCACTTAAACCGGCCATAAATGAATGCAGAACAAAATGAAAAGATTAAGTTTTGCAAATGGAACTTAAAATTTAAACACTATCAACGGATTTTTTAGATAATTTAAAATTTACTTTGCTATAATATAGTAATAGTATAATAAAATTTTAAAACATATTATGTTGTACAACTTTTGTGTTTCTTCATTTGCTGCAGCTAATATTATAATTATTTACATTTTATTTTTGTCTATGAATTCTGTCATCAAATTCTGTCAAAATATTGCTTGTAAAATAACATTTTGCTTACTTTCAATATTAGGGGTGTACTGGTTTCATAAAAATATTTATTACAGTTTCTCCCTGCAGACTTAAGTTCTGATCTTGAACTTCTTGAAATTTTAGGCGATTTATTTTAGTCTTGATGTGAGCTCGTCGCTACCTCAATTATAATGTTTTCTTCTTGTATTATTCAACTAACAACTAACAACCTATAATACATTTTTCAATTGCATCGAAAAGTACGCCTCATTTAAACAGTCGGAAAACTACACTTTCCACTTCAACCGGTAATGATTAATCGATTGTAAGTTCCTTTTGCACAATGCCCATGCATAACTGAAAATTTGGCAACTTGCATGTTGGCCAACATGTCCGAAATCGAAACCCCTGCAGCAATTTGGCACGGATTTCAATTGTAAAGACGGGACAGTATTTCAGACGTAATTGCATCGAAATTGTATGATTGTCAGTTTTGTTTTGTCTTGCCCCATCAAGATACGTCGATCAATCACAATGAGATTTATACCTTTTAAATCGGTTACTTGTACCAGTGATGGAGAAATGCAAAAGAAGCAATGCAAACGACCACAACACAACAAAGGGCCAATTACGAATTTTGGTTAGGTCAGAGCGAATTTATTGCAAATAAGTGTATTTTTTAACACTCAAAGAATAAGTGAATAAAATTTAACTAATATCGACTATTTTTTGTGATGGGGCAGAATAGCCTTTGCCAAGAATCATTAGTCCGCGAGAAAGTTCATACTGTGGATCGATCCAGATCTCTTGGTGATATACATTTTCTGAAACAATTTATGACACTAATGAACGAATATAATTTATATTCAAATACATTCAATTTCAATTAAATTCACATGATATGTTCAACATATGTTTTATAGCAATTATATACAGGGCTCTGTAAGATTCTGATATCTGTTAATTTATCTTATAATACGGATATTACCAACAATTGAAATGTACTAATTGGTAACCTTCCGAAAAATTTGAAAATAGGAACCTACGTGCGCAGACAATGGTGGCAACAGGTTCAGAAAATAAAAATTAAAATATCAATTAGAGTTAACAAAGCGGAAAAAACGTGACAAGCGAATAAACAGTAGGGAGTATCGAAACGAATGTCCATCCATCTACGCAAGAACAAACCTTCAAAAGTTGAAAAAGTGAGCCTTGGATTTGCTAGTAGATAAATCCATTTAAAATAAATCATCTTTTGAACCGTGTGGTTATCAGCTTATTGTAATGATTTCGGGCGTGGTCGGCCCAATTAGAAGCAGTGATTGAGACCTTCACACTATCTAAGATGGGAGTTTTCGTATTACTTATACTAATTTGGGTCAAGCATTCGATGGGCATAAAAAAATCGATTAAATCTCCAAGTTAGAGACTAAAAACGCATTCTAAGCATATTAACCAAAATAAGTTAAGGTTATGACATTCAAGTGCTTCCTTCCCAAGTAAGTGGACATTTTATTTGGTTCAGATAGAAAATGGTTGCTAGTTTAAATCAATCTTATTAAAAGCGAATATCCCAAAATTAACTAAGCCATCAGCGATACGGTTTCCTTGAAAACCGTAAGCAATCCTTGAGTGGCGGCGATATTTCGAAAAAAAATCAGTCGACATTGGCAGTTGCACGTAGAAAAAAAGACAACAAATTGATTGAAGATTATTAATAATAATTACAAAAAGGCAAGTCATCCTTTAAACCCGGAAGCAGCAAATCAGCTATTGGGCAAGCTTTTAAATGCAAAGTACCCATTTTATTGTTTATTCGGTTCTAGTTGGCTTTCAAAAATAATAAAAGCGTAAAATTGGAGTTTAGGGAAGACAATGGATATCTGAATAGATTGATGGTTGACGCTTTAAAGGTTATCGGGCTATTAACATTGTCTGCCAGATATTTTTTAACCAGCTTGGAAGTGTGATATAAGTCTTAGAATGATTTACAGTCTTATTGAGTTGTATATTGTACAACATTGTAATATCTTTGACTGAACAGTTTGGTTTAAATTCGAACAACGTAGGATTTTTTGAGAGCATTTTTGTTTACTGCGTGTCCACAATTCAATTAAAGTAGATGGCAAACAAACACAATTAGATCAACATAATGAGATTCGCGTTGCTTCCAGTATTCTATAGGCCATATTTTCATCAATCGGAAAAAAACCGGCAAGTTTCATGGTCTGTTCCTGCCTCAAGAGCAAAATAATTGGTGATTGCAACAAAGATGCCGCTCTGATAGCACATGACGCTAACAGGGGCTATTTTGTGCTAAATAAGACGTTTATACGAATGTAAAAAGCTGGTTTCTATGGTGCATAGTAATTCTTCAGCTACCTGCGGACTGCTTTAGAAGAATCCCGGTAGGAATATACGTCCCTGGTGTTGTTTAGCCTAACAATTGTGTTGTAACTTACTTTGCGGCGTTTTTTTGCAAATGAGATTTGCATTGAAATAGCGCGTTTCGGAAAAAAATGTTTCAAGATGTGCGGCGTCACTGATGACATAAAAAATGCTAGTTTTTGTTCCAACAAACTATGTCTCATCTATCATCCATTAATGTGTAGAAATAAATAAAATTTTACTATGTCTGTTGTTGTTTGCCTGCTACTATTAATCTTCTTTTAGTTTTTGGCTAGTATAAGATTTACTAAAGTGTTGACTACATTTTACCGATTTTTTGTACCAGCAAACTATGTCGCATCCATTAGTTTTCAGACATGAAGTTTTAATGGTCGTTGTTTGTTACTATTAACATTATCTTGTAAATTTTCGTTTGTACTGCATTTACTTACAAGTCTTGGTTATATTTTAGCAATTTGTGTGCCAATTAACTAAATCTCGTTCGGAAACAAATAATACTCAGTAAACATTCTCTCCCTTGTTGACTATTCTTGCTATTTATTTCCTCTTTTAGCTTTTCGGTAATATCGAATCTACTTAACGTAATCTACTAAATTCAGGGAGGGGTAAGCATTTGTAAATGTTACAATACCAGCAATATTGATGCGAGAAAAAACGAAAAACACCACAAGCAATAGAGAAATATGTAGAATGTCAACTCCGGATGAAATTTATCTTTTCTGCATACTATTAGAAAAGTCTGGATAATATGAATTGAATTCCTGATCTTGATCTTATAATATTGTTGAAAAGTATTTAGTTAATTCGTCGCTTCTGTTGTGAAAAATGTATTAAATTGATACCATTTCAGTTGGATGATTAAAACCAACCAAAATAGCCCAGATTAGTCATTCTCAAGTAAATAATGTTTCAATCATGTCTTGCGTCTAGTACATTTTATTCAAGTTGTAGATAAGTTCTATATTGTTGAGGCGGATTCGTTTTTTTACCAACTTCTTGTTGGGTATTTCGCCTGAAAAATTTTTGTAATTGTAAAGATAGAATCCTTCCTCACGTCTTTTACAGATTGATAAATAGTGCTCCTATTTCGCAATAAGAACGAATTATTTATCAAAAAGTAATCAAGAACTATCACCTAGAGGGTATCCTGCGACACACTTAGGCTCAAGCTGTAAGAGAAAATTCCAATTAGAAAAGAAATTAATTTGAAAAATTACCTTGACGTTTCGATAACTATTTTCTGCTATCGTTATCAAAAGAACCTAAATGAACCTAAAAAAGAATATGTTAATAAATTGTGTAACAATAATAGGATAATACAGTATATGAAAATTCGCTCTGATAATTCGTCTGTGCAAATTGTCAGTTATGTGACTTTGACTTAATCTCATTGTTTAAATTAAT
>NW_026018165.1:2494484-2590203 GCF_020466585.1 Dendroctonus ponderosae
TTTTGTTATAACGGTTTTGAAGGCAAGAAGGCATACATAAAAACCTCCCATTACCAACAAGTAGGTTTATTTGCTTCTTTAAAAATTATGTATATTTTCTAGTTGAAACGAAAAGCAAGAAAGTATGTGATATGAAATTTTAGAAATGCCTTCAGATTCAGGCCAATTATTTTGAATAAATGAATTATTTAATGGATTCTATTTTAACGTATTTATTGCGTACATTTCAAAACAGTGGAAAACCAATTAAATTAACCAATAAAAATTATAAGAAAGGCAAGTGCATAATTATAAATGATGAGCAGAATATAGTTTATTTCAAAGCAAGCATTGTATTTGTGTGTATTTGTACTTACTTAGTTACTCCATGGCTCTACAACTGGGTGTGGGTCTTAGCCAACTGTACTATTTGCTTCCACTGTTATCGATCTTCCATGAATGCTGGATCGTATTCTATCCCCATGATCCTTAGGTCCGCTTTGATGTTGTCACCCCATCTCATACGGGCGACCCAAAGGTCTTCGCCCTATTGGTGTTCCTTCCCAAGCCAATTTCATCATCCGCATGTCGGGCTGCCTTTACACATGACCCGCTCATTGCAGCCTTCTTGCCTTTATCTCCTTTACAACGTCTGGATCTTTGTATAATTCTGATATTTCCTGATTGGTTCTTACTCGGTATTGCCATCACTGGACTTTGCAATGGTCCAAAAATCTTGCGCAGAACTTTTCTTTCAAAAATTCTCAATTTCCGTTCGTTGTCTTTGGTCAGGGTCCAGGTTTCGCAGGCATAAATAACAGTCGGTCGTATAATGGTTTTATAAATTGTTATTTTTGTTCACCGCGAGATGTCTTTCGATACTAGCACTGATCGTAGTGCATCAAGACATTTGTTTTCACTTTGAATGCGGATTTTAATTTATTCTGTCAGATTATTATCTTGAGTGATTGTGACTCCTAAATACTTAAAAGTTGCGACCATCTCAAAATTGTATTCCCCCATAGTGACATTTTGGCTCACTCTATCTTTACGTATTGTTCTGTTGGTGTGCATATACTTTCTACCCTCGAAAATGGGTGTTTTACAGTTAGTACTGTGTTACCCACCACATCAGTATCATCGGCGAAAGGCAGTAATAAAAAAATAAAAATGAGTTGATTTCATCCACCAAATAAAAGGTACTGGTACTTTTTGTACCATGACACTCAATAATTCTCACCGCTTGTTTAAAGGGAATTAACTCGATTGTTTCATTAAAATATGAGTCTTACATAAGAACAAATTCATAGCGAGTTTTACTAAAATACATAGTACCATTCTCCCGATATATCGAAAAAGATGCAATGCAAAAATGCAAAAAATAATTATATGTTATTGGCGGTTTCGGAAGATCGAAAAAGACTCATGGGTGCGAATCTGACAACAATATCACGTACCTATTTAATAACTGTGATTTAGCCGTATCCTGCTTACTGGGTAATTTGCCGAAAAAATAAGAATCCAAGTAGACAACAAACACTTTTTAAAGCGATTTTATAAATGAGTACAGCAACGTTTGTTTGCGTATTTTATTTTTCTGGTTCACCGTTTATTTGAAACTAGTTCACCACCACCTACAAAGCCAATATAGATGTTTGATAGTGGTCATATTATGGGTGTCCATTACCATAAAGAACTCCCATTGATATTTTTCAAACATGAATAAAACATCCAATTAGAATTGACATTACAAATCGGTTTTTTTTCGCGGAATAAAAAACGTTTATTGTTTGCAACAATGTAGATCCAGTCGATTTTTCTAGACTGAAATATTATGCCTACATCTAATGCTGATCTGTAATTCAAAACCAGTAGTGTGATGAAATAAGTGGCAACTCTCGAATGATCGTAGTGTGTAAACGTACTACTCCGATAGACGGGGACGTTTTCCTTGAAGTCTGCGTTCGGTAGCCGTCACGTGGTGGGTGGAGTACTTTCACCAACAGTACTGCAGCAATCAGCAGTACTGCGGTACTGCGGCAGTCCGTCCGCCTGTGCGTCACCAAGGCCGCGCCATGCTGGTGAAGGTATTGTGGCAACTACTTCATTACCAATCTGCGGTCTTTAATGTACAAAGATTGATTAATTGGTATTAATCAAGATTACACAGCAATAACAATGACTTGAATGCTCTCGGTAGGGTACGGAAAAATATTTTCAATAATCACTGGTTAGTCCACTTTTTGTTTGTTTGCATGAATTGCAAATTATTCGAATTTTAATTAGAACATTATACGAAAGATAACAATCCAATAATTTCTATGAGTTGCTGAAGTTTATAATGTTAGTTTTCTAATAAAGCGGTTTTATCCAATCAATAACGGAAAAAAGTGTTCAAAATTCAATCATTATCGCATTTTTCACAATGAGCAAGATCCTAGCCACTCTAATTCCGTGGCTTGAAATTAAAAATTGACTTTCCTTGCGGTTTACGGGACATTTTTATAAAATATTATTTACTGTTTGCTATGGAAGCTTGAGCTGCGAGTCAACCAAACATTCTTCTTCTTCAACCTAGCGTTTCGATATTTATTGGCATAATATTTTTGGGTATTTCGCATCTAATCTCAGGGTTGATCATTTCGTTTTTTTTTTCATGTTTAATGTATTGTCTGGCGAAGATTCTACGATACTCGCCGGCCCAATTAGTACATGAAATTAATTTCCAAATATTTCCTTAACGTTTCGATAGCTATCTTGTTATTCTCTAAAAGACAGATCCAAAAATAGATAATATTTGTAAATTATGAAATAATCGTTCAAATATATATAGATGGATTACAAAAGTGGAAATATTGACTCCGAATTTGTACGCTGTTAAAAACATTTTTCAATTTTTCGTCAATTTTTGTAAGATCCAGTATTGAAAGTTTGACCTATTCGCTGAATTAAATCTCAAAGACCTAGAAGACATTTACTCACTTGGTTTATAACAGGTCCATTTTAATTTCCACTAAATTGTGAAATTTCTGAACCTTTTTTAAATTAGTTCATCTTTAACACTGTCATGTGGGTTTTCAATACCTATATGAAGGACTCAAAATTGCTTAAATATTTCTTATTTATTACATCCCAGTAGAGCTTGAGTTTTTTTCTCATTTAGATACTTTAATGGAACCTTTTCCTTCAATTTTCCTTTACTATTTGTACTTTTCTCGTGCAGTTTAAGCGTAAGTATTTGATTTATTTGATATTACTTTTGTTAGATAGTTCGTTTTTAAAACAAAAAGCGCTTTCATAATCAGTCTCTACCAGACAACGAGGAAAAGTTCTTTTTTAGTTCCAGCACGCTGATATGGTGGTTCAAAACACAGAAATAAAGAATTTGTTGTTGTTCCTCAACATTTCTTTAATATCAGAAAAAAATCTATATCTGGCAGCAAGCGTTAAATGAAACAACAGTAGTATTTTCAAACGCACAACATTAACAACTTTACTAAACTTGAAATCACCTAACAAGGTAAGAGAACGGAAATACTAATATCAATAGACTGGAAACAGGACAGGAAGAAAAACTATTGTTCAGTGGAAAATATTGCACAAACGTTATCTGCTTTAATTAATTCACATAAAAAAAAAGGATTTGACCTAAAAAGCTGAAAACCAAGTTCTTCAAGCGATCCAAATTAATATTTTTCCTTACTAGGTTTCATTATAAAAAATACCACTTATTTCCGCTTTAAGCGCACGCACAAAAAGCCAACATCTGAGCTGAAATTATTTAAATTAGATATACATTTTTCCGTATGATTTCAAGTGATATACTCCAGAAAAACAACATCAATTATCTTTGAGCTTACATTTTTTAATAAGAATTTATTAATATATTCACAAGTTGTTAATAAAATCATTTATACTTACGCCACTCTGGAAGCGATCTTCTTATAACTCTCGATTATAATATTGATCAAATTCAGTTTATTTGTTATGAAAGCTTTATTCTGTATGTATCTGATTAATATGATACTTAGCACCGCAGAGAAGCGTTAGTTCCTTCGCCACGGCGTCAAAATGTATTTATTTTTAGATATATATAGGACAATGTAGTTTCTCAATAAAGAAAAACAAATTGACATAGTAAAACTTGGTGCAGAGGTGCAAAACTAACATTATTCATATGCGTAAAGAAACTTGATAAAGTATTCATAATTGTTTAACATAGTAAGATTTTCAAATTGTTTCATGATATACATTGTCGAATAATATACCTTTATGTATTTCTATGTAAATAATAACATTAACAAATTATTAACTACTCAGCCCGAAAGCCCTGGAGTTAATTTTTAGCTTTCGACTAAACAAATATATATTAAAGATAAATTAAGACAAAACCTAAATGTTAGGACAACTTAGAAGTTGTTGAAAACTTGAACTAGTTGAAAAGAACAAGTAAAATTTAAAAACAGTACTTTTTGAACTGTTCTACTCTCCTGTTTCAATTAAATTTAACTTGTTTTACCGTAATTTTCAAAACTGAGCAGATCACACTCTTCTCTCAATTCAATTACTTTAATAACTTGTTTTCATAGTTTTTCGAAACTTAATTTGTTTCTTTTTTAAACATCTTCGAATCGAATATTATTTATTTTATACATTTGACACCAATTAATAGATAGTTTTTGCAAAGTTTGTTTTGCAGATTCAAATAAAATAAAGCAGCACTTTTTGTATTAAATTTTATTTCGTTCTCATAATCATAGTCAGTGAAATATTCCTAATAATACATGAGTATCGAAATGTTTTATTATACGATTGTAATTTCCATTATAGCTATATAATTATATCTTACCATAATTTCAACAAGTTCAAGTAAAACTAAAAATACTAATTAAGTATGTTATAATACAACCTAAATGATACGAAAATACAAAAAAAAACCTTTGGCATAATTTCACAAATAAATAAACTTTTGGCGAAATAATTTAAAACAATTTCTCATTAGACATTTCAACCTTAACAAATACAAAAAACACTTACTAACCAAGTTTAAGTACAAGTTTCTCAAACTATTTACATTAAGCGGTGCAACACCATCATTGCTTAAAAGTTGGCCTACATTTTCGAAAATAGTTTAAAATGGGTACAATGTACAGGTGCGGTGCGGTTTAGAAATTTACGAAATTCGACAACAACCGTGCTGATAATAATTTGACAAAGTTGAATGTGTAGGAACTTGAAAAACGCTTAAAATAGTAACTGGAAAACACCTTAAAGCTAATAGATATGTATACTATGGATAAATTCAAATTAACTCGAACTACATACAATTATTAACACAGACGGTTCATTATTTACCAGACCTACCACAATGTTTGCAATTATTTTAATTGTTACTGTTGCACAATCAGCAAAATTATCTCGTTATAGACTGATCATTATTGTTTAAAATTTCGTCGCATGACGAATCCTTTTTCGAAAAATCTTCAACAGATTCTGTCGAGTACACTTCGGAATCATCCTCATCTTTACCGACAACATCGATATCTTGAAATGGCGGAGAATAACGTCTGTTTGGATTGTAATAATCTTGTCCACTGTTCGTGGTGACTTTCCCTACAAAATTCCGAATTTCATCCAACCGAACATAAGCTTCTTCGCGCTCATTCTCGTTGCTACTTCCTGGCGAATCTGCCACTGCTACCACTCCATTGCCATCGTCAGTTTCATGCTTTTTCAAGTGTCTATCCAAATTGGTCTGCTGCCCGAAACATCTTTCACAAAGAGGGCATTTAAACGGCTTTTCCTTGTTATGAATATTCCTTACATGTCTCTGCAAATTGCTCGAGATACTAAAGCTCCGTTCACAATATCTACATTTGTACGGCTGTTCGCCAGTGTGCGTACGCAGATGTCGCGTTAAATTTGCGCTTCTTGGAAACACTTTTCCGCAATACTTGCAAGCATATCTATCCTTAATTTTTCCGGAGTTTTGCTGATGAATAACATCATGGTACGGTTTTACCGGGTTGAAGCTTTGCAGCCCTGGCCTGAGCAGGTCTAGTCGTTGATGGAACGAGGTACCCATTAAAGGAAATCTAGGAGGGCCAAAAGGCAAAAGTCTATCGGTGTTCTGTTGAAAATTTGGAAAATTTGATCGGTACATATCCAGAACCATTGGGTATGTGGGTCGAGGATAAGCCATGGGAGGTGTTATAGGAGAACTTTTCTTTTGCTCTTCCAATTCCACTATTTCGATTTTTTCCGCTTTGACTGGTGGCGGAGGGGTGGCTAAGCGGCTTTCAACTTTCTCCACTTTGTGCTCTTTCTTCGGCTCCTTCTCAGGAGCCCGAGTTGCATTCCAACCAGAAAGATCCAACGGTTGATCGCCTTCTTCGCTAGTAGCAGAACTCGGTCTAGATGCAGTGTCTTTTACCGTTTCGTCTTCTGATGTTGAATGCAGTTTCTCCCTCGGCATGGAAAAAGTAGTTGGTCGAGCCGGTGATGGAGTTAAATCGGCCTCTTCCGCCGTTGGCGGACTGACTTTTTCTGCAATTATTGGCACTCTTGGAGGAGTAAAGCGCTCTTTAATGTACTGTTCTCGTTTGTCTGGACTAGTTTCCAACTTCATTCTTTTGCACTGTGGGCCTTCATCCATTTTGGGTCGGTGAAGGGGATTCAAGAAGAACGGCGGTAAAAAGCTGGGATTGGGGCCAGACGGAAGCAACATATTTTGCATTTGGTAACTGGAAAATGGCGATGGAAATGGAAAAGGAAGAGCAGGAGGCCGATAGAATGGATAGCTGCTGGCCATTGAAATCTGTGGGGGTGACGTTAAAGATGAGGGCTGTCCGGTGGAGTCACAAAACCGTTTATGCTTGGAGAGTGAAGTTACAGTGGAAAAAGGTTGTCCACACTTGACGCACTTTATTTGGAGGCGGCAATCTGCGTGCATTCGCTTATGTCGACATAAATTGGAGAATTGAGTGTAGGCCTGCAAAAAACATATTTCATTAGCATAAAATAATTCTTAGAGGTTAAAATCATCTATAGCAGAATGTGCAAGGTGGGCCAGTTTCCAGAGCGGCAACTTTGGGGAACGATCAGTTCGCATTCTAAACTATATTCAAGAAACGCTTGGTTATGGAAATACAAGGTGTTTAAATTTGGCTTTAAAAGATCAAATTTACTAATTGTTTCCAAACGGCCATGGATAATTTAAATAATTTTTACGGGGAATAACTGAACGATGGCGCACATTTTACGATTAAAGATAATTTTTTTTAAATCTTTTATAGAATATAAATCACTTTGTAATTCTTCCTTCAGTTTGAAACAAAAAATTTTGATTCGATTTAGCTCAGCGTTTCAAAGTAAAAATTAATTGATAATCATTTACAGTACATAACTTTGATTTTTGAAGCCAAATTTAAGCATCCTGTATTTCCTTAAGGGAAAGTTTCGCGAATACAGTTTGTAATGCAAACTGATATTGTTTTCCCATTTTCCATCGTTTCCTGACGTCGTCCCTCTGGAAACTGGACCACCCTGTATAACTGCTGACTTGTGTTCCCATATCGAAAATTCCATCAGTTTCAAAATCCATGAATACACACCTTAAAACACACTTCGCATTGAAAAGGTTTCACAGATGAATGAATATTGGCATGCTGCTTCAATCCAGATGAAGAATTGAACGTTTTTCCACACTCTGGACAAGCATGAGATCTCGCACCGACGTGATGTGTTCTTATATGCCTCTGGAGATTGCTGGGATCCGTGAATACTTTCGGACAGTTTTCGCAGTGAAACTTTTTGGTCTCACCATGTATAATGGCTCTGTGTCGGATCAAACACGCTTTGTCTGAATACAACTTTGGACACAGATCACACTGATATTGGTCTCTTCGATAGTTGTGCTTGTGAATTAGATGTTCATCTAATCTGAAAAAACAACAGTTCAATTAACTTTCAATTTATTTCTACACGGCAGTTTCACTGAAGTTATGGGTAATGTCTTTGTAGCAGGAATATTCGATTTGATGGTTCGAAAAACAAGAACTAAAGCATTGATGGATTATCGTGCACTGGAGAGCCACCATAATTAATAAATTATTTACGTGATTCACACACGACAACACTTCGTCCCATTATTAGTCGAAGTGCCATTTGGTGATGTTCACACGATTTAATTTTAGTTTTGTTCTGGGAGTTAATGTAGCTTTTCGATGCCGCTTGGAAATTACTAATGGGTCTAAACAATGAAAGTCGCACAGTTTTTTACACAGAATTAAATAAACTTTCTAGCTTAGAACAAGTCAATTTAATATTTTAATGTTTTTCACTAAGATTCCATGTGGCTTTGGGTAACTAATAAAGCGGTATGTATTCAATTTCATCATCAAGTGATAAAAGGATCAGACATATTTGGTTTTCTAAAACCCTAAATTTTTTTGGAACAATACTACTTGAGGAATAAATACTCGTTTGAATTTACTGATGTTAATCGTGATCTCATAATTATCAGTAAGTACAGTGACCAAATAATTGTTAAAGGTATAGTTGTTTACTCTTTGTGCTTACGTTATTGTTTCAAAAAAATGTTTAATTAGTTCCATAGAATTTTTATAAATTGTTGCATATCGATTTTTTATTTTGCTTTATTAGACGAAATATTCCTCATTTTAATTAAAAACTCTATCAGAACTGACCGCGTAAACATATGCTTGCTTAGAAAGTAGGCATTTAAGGACAAATGGCCCAAAACGTTACTTTGTATGATAAAAGTGCTTCCAAATGTAGGAAAAATCATTAATGGATCACATAGAGTATTTCAGGAAATCTACTTACTTTTCTACATCACTAAACGGTTGATCACAGTTGCAACATCGAGTTAGACCTTCATCGTCCTCATCGTTTTCGCGGTCATCTACTGTTCCACTATGTTGAGAAGCTGGAAAAATTAAAAACAATTACTTTAAAACATTGACGCAAAAATTGTTTTGTTGAAAAATCAATCGACTAATTAAAAATACAATTTAGCTTCTTCACCTCAACATTCACAATCATTTACGCCCTGGATTAGAACATACCGAAAGCACAAATGTCACTGGAACAACAATGAATCACAACATATCCACAGGTTGTTAAACAATGTCAGGTAGCGCACCTTTTCACCCTCTAAATGAATCGGTAAAACACTAAAAAGCCGATATCTCTCTACTATGCCCCTATACGACCCCCTCCCGAAATCAGTCAGTCAAACAGCATAGACAACATTTTTACCCTTTTTTCGTAATTGCCATCACTTATGTCGGTCAGTTAGCCCTACAAAAAAGCATAGTGGGGGAAGGATAAGCTTTTTGAAAGTTCAAACTCGATAACTCTTCACTTAAAAGCCTATCAATGTAGATGGGCCAAGAAGATTAACTAACCATTATCTGAAAATTCGATTAGAAAATTAAATTGAAGGTGAACGGTATCTATAAATTAGACTTGAGTTACCAGAAAACAGTCTAAATCCGGAATTTTTTTAATTTTAATTTGGTATCCTATGCATATAAACTCAATGATTTTTAGTAATGTCTTAAATGTGTTTAATTCCCTTATTGGTCGTCTTTCCGAGATAATTTTGCAAGTAAATCTAAAAGCAACTCAACTAGATAGAAAGTTATTATTTTGCGCGAAAGCAAAAAACTGCCGGAAACACAAAGCATTTAGTTCAATAACTCAACTTTTGTTCGATTTACTTGAATCAATTTACCACAAAATTAAGAAGCTTTTTTCTGCACATTTTTTAGATGAATAAAAAAGCTGTTTATAAAATCCAAAACATTATTCATTGAAAAACACGTTATTACTAATCACGTTAATTGTCAGAAACCAGCATATACTGATGATGTCTACGTAAAGCTAAGAAATGTTAAATACAGCCAGCCTAAACCGCATATTTAAGTAGTTGGATGTGTTGTGGTAAAAAAAATAATTTTGTTCCATGAACCGAACGAAATTATTCAGCAGTGTCAAATAAGGGTTGGAAGCTAAATTATTAAAATTAGGGATGTGGAGGGTGGGCTTCCGGTCGAATGCCCGGAAAAAGTCAACGTTAGATCCTGATTGATAAACGTTGTAGGCACGATCCTTCGGCCCGAAAAAAACAGCAAGTAAATAAGAATCGTTCTATATACATGGGTTTGCTTATGTTCTAGTTAATGGCTTCGAGGCATACTCCCAATTAAAAGTGAACCGTTCAACCTATTCCATAATTAAATCTGTTTGCACTTTGCCTTATTCTTTTGAATAGAAAATTTGACCAACATTTTCTTCGTAAATAAATAGCAACACAATTTCGAATAAATTAGAAGAAGTCAGTTAAAATCGAATATGAAGACTCCAGATGTTACATTTTCATGTTACTGTTGCAATTCCCACGCAAAGAAGCGAAACCAAATAGAACTGAAGTTGATGATGGTGCTTTACTGGTTCATGCTGAGCAAGTTGGCCTGTCCAAACAGGTGAGCCCAAAATAGCGTGAAATTTGACTGTTTGTTCGTCTGATGCAACGCTTTTTGAATGTGGTTTCTTGTTATTTAATTATACAGGCCAACCTTGATCGTTTGTGTCATTATTTCTGGATAAATATTTGCTAAATGTTGGTTAATGCCACCAATAGAGTAACATTTAAAGTTACTCTATTGGTGGCATTAATGATCCTAATTTTTTAGATTACTGATAAAACTCGACAACTTTTCAAAACTAGGGAATTGCTTTGGTATAAAAAAAACTAACGGATGTTTTCCTTAATCGTGGCCAATTTCTTAAAGTTGAATGTTAAATATGTATAAAAAGTTTGAGTGAACTAAATGTCGCACATCACATAACGGTTCATTTTTATGCATAAACAAGAATGAAAATAATTTTAAAATAGTGTAAAATATTATTTTATACTATTATAAAAATAAACAATTTTTGCGAATTATTTTTGGACGCATTAACAATTAAACTACCTACACTTTTTTATCGATTTCTAGGTCCTGCTATCTAAAGGACCTATTTTCGATATCGATACGATAGATGTTTTAGAGTTTTTTTATAATTTTTTTGTAGATTTTTAATATTGTTCTCAAGGGTATGGTTTTTGGTCTATTGAGAGAGTTTGATGTGGCTCTGCTTTAAAGATAGTTTACATAACAATTGTGCAAGTTTTTCCATGGGCATTGACTGTCAAAGAAATCGTTGTCTAAGTGAGATTTGTGTTACTTTAAACAGTGTATCTCACATGCCGTTACATCCAAATTCTCATTTTCCTACTGTGCAGGATTATTTCGTCTCCCTTTTACCTGTACACTTGCTCCCATTCAACAAGGAAATTAATACTGCATAAAAAAGTCTGTTTTCCAAAAGTGTTCAGGCGTTATTCATTTTAAGTGTTCTTCAGTGTCATCAGAAAAAAATGTCTATTGTTTCTTCTTATTTTTAAAAATATGCAATGCTTTCCTTTCTGCATTTTGCATCTAAGACTAACAAAGTTGATCGCTTGAAGCTCGAATAAGATTATTTTATTTTTGTTATATTGTATGTATTTTGTGTAAATTGCATTTTTAAACATAGCGAAAAGTTGCCAAACTGCATTATGTACAGTATGTTTTGGTCCAAAATTACGAAAATTGCTATCAAATATGCTTCTACCCTTTAAACGTGTTCATATGAATTTCGCACCTGAAAAAAAATCGCGGTTTTCTCTGTATCAACAAAATTGACATGGATTTCAGAGATCTTTCGTAGATTAAAATGCAAACGCTACAGAAACTGCAGTTTTTGGTGCAATTGGAAAAAATTTAGAAGTCAATGAAAGAAGGATAAATAAAATGAAACAGCCAATTGACTTTGGCACTCGCACACAAAATATTATAAATTATTAGCTCAAGAAAATAGCAAAAGAAATTAACACTTCGAAGTAAAGAAACCATATTCTCCAATCAGTTAAGGGAAGATTAGACGCATGTTTACAGCAATTTTTCAGTATGTATGTATCTATAAACTTTACAAGTTTATGTAAGTCGCGGTTTGAATGAAAATAAAAGGTCATTGTTTGAATGAGTGGCTTCAGTTCTTAGAAGTTTAGTCTCCCAGTGACTACAAAAGGTAAAAACAGCCAATTTGTTTTCGCCGTACATATTCTTCAGCTTCGCCAGCATGGATTTTGCTTGCTGATTTTTTGTAAAAATTTTGTATCCGATTTCTAAATCAGCTTACAATGTCTTACGCACGTGTAAATTTATATGAACGTAAATCAAATGCAGCATCAGGAATATTAAATTGCACAGAATTGGATTATGCGTCAATGCATACAAGTACGATTTAGGTTTTGCAGTTCGGGAAAAATAAGACTATCAATCATGACCGACTTGAATTGGGAGAAGCACACGTGCCCCAGCCATCTACCCAAAAACTAACCCTATCTTTCACCGTATAATTATCTTCGTCATTATGACGCAAAGGCTAGCTAAAATCCGTGACTTCTCCCATCTGTCCCATACGTAAATACATTTATTATTTCACACCCCGTATAGACACTAAAAGATTGGGCCTTATACCGAGTAATGATGCGAAGGTTCAAAATATCATAAATAACGATTCTGACGTGTGACATCTCTATTTAATCCGGTGAAAGGGTGAGACCACCGGATCACAATAGCTGTGATAATCCGGTATTGGCGAAGGTCACGTGGCCATTATGTACCGCAAGCGATTGTTTTCGACGAGTTGTCACGAAGAAGTGTGCCTCAAAATGACTATTGAATTCATGTCAGTACTTTTCATAATCTTTATTTCAATTAAAACCAAAGTGTACAAATACAAAGATACAAAAAATCCGATCTGGGGTCGCGAATTTTAAATTCAAAAACTACTTGATAAGTAAAAGTGTGTGAGAAAACATATTCAAGCATGGAAAACTCTGCTTTATGGAAAACAAGTTATTTGTGCACATTTTTATTCTAAATATGTTCAAATATATTTTTTTTTTAATTTAACTAAATATGTATTCAAATGCTATATAATTTTTTCAAGCTGTGCTGCGGAGAAATTTGGAAAAAATAAGTTCTAAGACTAAGAATCAAGCTTCAAAGTTTAATACAAAGAGTTTGAAAAGATGTGTGCTTTTTAGTCGCTTTCAAATACAAAAAATCACTTGTCTTTAAACTGCAACATTTCGGTTTTGTTCCAGTAATTTTAAAATAAATTCCGTATTTTACAGCTGGAAACTTTGTAAAAAATATTCAACTAGATCAACTGAGGCCCCACCTGACCCAAGAAATTTAAACATTGCCCAGTTTCTCGAAGTGTAATATATCGGATTGTATTATAAAGTTATTGAAACTGATTCAAGAAATATATTTTCTTTTGCTACAATAAAAATACATAGTGATATGATACATACAATACAATGACTGCGGTTTGCGGTGAGCTTATTTAAAAATTTGAAGCCACTTTATATTCCATTAAAAATATACCTAGCAAGATTGCTGATAAATTTATTGTTTGCAAAGCCAAGAGTACTTGAGTGAAAAATCTTTGTGACTTTGATTAGTACATAAACAGGAATTTTTGGATAAATTTCAAGATTTGAATTATAATGATATACATTTTAAGTGAATGTCATAGTCATTAAAGTTGAAAACCACAACTTTTGCTCTTAGCCGTTCACATGAAACTCCCTAATACCATCCATAAGCCAAATCAAATGCCATCTAAAAAAATTGGAATAAAAAAAACTACGCCCGTCTATGTGTAATTTTAATCCGCAACCGAGATGTATCTACATGAGTAAAAATGACTTTAAAATGTTTATCAAATGCACAGCAGCTGATCGCTGATTAATCGGATTTGCTTTTGCTTTTGTAGGACCGCGGGGGGTTGTAAAAGCCACCCCGATACACAACCTTACCCCTTTTTCTCTAATAGTTTTCGCCGACGTTACATGTGTACGGGGCGTGTGCGGAAAATTGCCCGCGATTTTATGGGTTACAGCGCCAATAATGGGACAACTTTTTTCATTATTTGGTCGCTGCTCTAATGTGCCATACTTTTTTTATATCGCATTGCTGCAATAATCAGAGGGTGGATGTTTCAATCCCTTGATATATATTTTGTATTAATAATGCCACTCATTTGTAATATTTGCGGCGTGCAAACGCTTTACTCTTGGGGTAGTTTCAATTGTATATCCTGAAGAATCACAATTTGGAAAAAGCCCTCAGGGTGGACACAAATCCGAGAGAAATCAGTCCCATTTTATACAAATGATTTATGAGAATAAAGAAGAAGTTAAAAAATGAACGCTCATAGCCAAATTTGTCCTGACTTCGGAACTGGATAAGTTCTGATTGCTTAGAGCGATTTGGTTTCTGTTTCAAGCATTATTGAGCCCCATTTGTTCTTTTTTCAACTAATTGAAGTTTACTTTCAAATATTTCGTTCATTCGATCAACCCGGTATATTGAATTATTATTTTCTCAAGTCCACTGTTTTTTTTAGCTTTAGCAACATAAGTCCTAGATTTTGAAAATGGGTGTAAGAGAAAGAAACTCATCACTGAAAGACCAAAAAGCTGTTTTTTTGAGACAACTCTGCATATGAACGGGATAAGCGAAAAAATGAATAACGATTTCCCATTTATGAGGTTTAATGGTGGTTTCTTGGTGGTGTTGAAAAGCCTTTTTTGTGAAAACTGAGAACACGCGCAACTTTCAGCAGTCAGAATTTATCCATTTCCAAACTTAGTCCAAATTTGTCAGTGTAACGTTGATTTTGGGGACCAGTTTATGATTTATGGATTTAGCAACTTTATGTTAGTTAATATATTCAATGTTTTGAAAAACTTCAATGTTTTGAGAAAACAAAACATGGTTTAGCAAACGGGCTTTTTTCTGGAAGATATGAACAATTGCATGAATTGACAGTTAAAGGAACGAGATTTCTCAAGTTTGAAAAATACTCATTAAAAAACCTGCAAGAGGAACACGTATTGGACGTGTTAATTATTATAATAATTCTCTTATTTCCACCCAGAATTTAATAGATTGAGAATTTTTTAAAGAATTATGTTGTCACTAAATTCTACTTACTTTTGATGTGCAGCCCCGAATAATGCTCTTTCAAGACCAACAGAACTGTGAATAATTAAAAATTCAAATTAGCTTGAAATCACTTCCAAAATCGCGGCTGTTAGGTCAAAAAGTCAGGTGTGTGAGTTAACCGTATTTGCCGACACATCTGTCGGCTGTTTGGTGCGTTACGCCCCAATCAAATATTCATTGCATCGCGTTTTGCCTAAAACAATAGGACGCCATATGGCATAGGAGTACCGATAACAAAAATAATTAAATCACTCAAAATAACGACTAAAATTCCACATTTAAAAAACAAATTATTAACAGTTGGCCATTTGACCAAGACGGGGCAAATAAAAGTAATACATCATATAACATTATGTTAATTTTTTCTAGTTTGCTAGTATTTGTTTTGACACTAAATGATTTTTTCGTCTTTCGATCATTTCTGCACACACTGTTTGTGTACCTGCTCATAAATCTACACAAAAACTCAAATGTTTGATGCACAAAACAAATGATTAAGTTCAAATATCTATGAAATCTGGTATGTAGTTATGTTTTGGAATCATTCTTGTGATTAAAATGCACACAGAAACATCGACCATCAACCATCTAATCATAATGAATCTATGTCCATAAAATCCATCCACCAAAATTAATCTTCATGTGATCCAATGAGGCAGTCAAAATACGATCAAACATTCATATCTATTGGCCGTTTTTAATCCCCAAATACCCTAAGAGGACAATCTACAGTTACATCTCAATTTCAAATGGAGTGAACTAAGCCCTTTTTTATTTGCGTCCATGCGCGAAGAGTTAAGGGTTTTAAACCCCCCGAGTTTAGGAGTTTTTATTTCACACATCACGCGTGTAGTTTTATTTGTTATCCAGTGGCGTATTAAAAAACGTCTTTCGTATAACGTGACTAAAATTCACTTAAAACAGCTGGAATTGAGGATATTTTGTTCGTATATCGTATATTTTAAACAAAAAAGTTTCGAAAACATTGATAATTTTTCAAGTTTAATTTTATGTAGCTTCTTTTTTAAACCCCTTGTTCTAGAATTCACCCGAATGGATTATGAAATTCACATACATTGCGAGAAAATATTCCAGTTAATACGAGCAATCAAGCAAAAACACATAGATTTTGATCGCAAAATGTCTTCGCTGCTTCGGCATTTTGTAAATAAGTTTTACGTACGTTTCTTGAGAATCTTTGGCTTAACAAAACTACTAATTAAAAGGAACTAATTCTTAAAAATGTAAATTGTTTTACTGCCTTTCTCTGTAAGTAATCAGTAATAGAAGCTTTAATTCGTACTTTGTTTGACTGTAATTTCTGCAACTTACTGGATTTTCTGATTTGTTCAAGTTCTTGCAAACATTGAAAACCAAATAATTTAGCTAGTTGATCGAAAAATCTGTCTAGAGAAAAATATGCAGTTAATGTGGCTGATTAACTGAACCTATTGACATCAGTGAAAATGAACACATCAAATATGCGCATAAAACCGCATAAATCGTGTCATTGTTGATGACTACAAACTCAATAAACCTCGTTTTCAAAGGAAAATTTTCCGTAAAATTCAAGCCGTAGATTCAATTCAGATAAAACTTTTTCGCATGTTTGATTACAATCACACAGCAAACACAGTTGCTCGATATTTTTGTAAAATAATGCATATGCGGTGACTCAGGCACCCATCAAAAAAAATCCGTCGCCGAGTATATTTTGATTTCGTTGTAGTCTTATAATTGGTTCTAGACCGGAAGAGGTGACCATATCCGCCATGTGCCATTTTGACTTCACTTGACACGATAATGAGACCAAATTGATTCAGAGGGTAAATTTGATTATGCTTCGTTGGAAAAGCAGGATGTGATTTCCCCATTTGGTTCAACGTTAGTGATTTATAGTTTCCAACGGTGAATTCTTGTTGAACATAGTTCTTTCAGCCTGTATTTTTGAAATCAAGCAGAATAACTTACCAGTTTCTCTATCAGATCTATCATCACTTGTAGTCGAATCAGCAAACATATCTTTCAAGTTCAAAAGTGCTTTGGGTCCCAAGCAGATTTCATCACCAGCCGCTATATCCACAATAGTCTCATACCACACCTAAAAGCGTTTATTTAGGAATCTTCCAGACTTTTGTTGCAGAATAGTTTAAACGCACCTCGCCACTGACTAGGAAATATTTCATGTTTGCTGCATTTTTATTGGAGTCACTTCGAATTAATTTTATCCAGTTTTGGTGATTCAGAGAGCCATCCAACCAACCTCGAACTTCAGTTCCGGCCACAATCTGAAAATCAAAAATTGGTCCATCATGATTCAATATTCCAATTTGTAAGTTGCTCTCATATATTTCTATTTAGAGCGGTTCTCTTAATGCACAGGGTTTTTTCAAAAGCGATGTGGACCACCATCAGTAAAAAGGTTTAAAATTCTATTGTTAATTATATAGTTCGTGTTTTAAAATATTTTATAATTCGGATCTGAGATGTTTAGATCTTTTGATTATTCAATTTAAGTTTAAAGAACAATTGAACTCGATCACAGATAATCTTTCCGAATGTCACCCAGCAGTGGAACTATAGAATAATTTGCCTTGTGAAAATGGGCAATTTAAATAATTATATATTCCACTTAATTGTGCAGAAGTTTTGGATGCAATGTGCAATGGATCAGAATGAGATTATATTGCTTGGACTATTTCACCAGCTAAGCTTTTTAACCCATACTTTTTCTAATAAGAGACGATTTTTGTTATATTATTAAAATTAAACTGCCTGCAAAATGCTCTATGCCTATTCTGTAATATTCACACTGACAAACTAACAATTCCATTGTAATTTTATTGAAGTATTTACTAAACATTTAAATCCTTCATATACGATCAATATATGTAAGGCTCTAAAGCATATGCTTCTTCGACTTTAGAAAATTTAAAACTTTTTACATTCTACGTAAAAAAAATATTTTTATAAATTAGCTACTCGCCATTCTTCGGTTGTGGATGCCACGTGCCAGTGACACGGTATCCCACTCATTTACTCTTTTAGAAAATAAAAAAGCCTTTTAAAGAACGAAGTGTTCAATAGAAGGGTAGTTTTTCGAGCGTGGCGCTATAAAAATGACAAACTTGAGAATGTCCAAATTCAGTTTTTATGTTTGACGGCAAGCTTCACTAAGCTTTTCTGGCTTGAAAGGAATTTATTTGGCCAGATCATGATGGCGAGTTTCTCTCCTTTAAACGATAAGAAATCTATGGATGCCTTCATTGACAACAGTCAGGTTTATTGAACTACTCACACATGAAATAAATGCACAGATCGCAATGTAATGTAAACATCCGCATTGTATTTCAGACATTTGCGAGCTTTGGTAATTTAGTAAGGGACAAATTAAATTTGCTCTTTATACTTTCACATGTCTCGTTTATCGAACTAAAAATAGCGCTCGTTATAACACTGAATATCCAAATTATCAACCTGTCTACAGGCACATTTATTAACCGTATTAGTAATGGAAAAAATCAACGAGAATTATGCAAAGAGAGCCAATTAAAGTCTCAGTTGACCAGCAGATTAATTATTAATTTAATTTACATTAATACACGGCACATTCATAATACATTAAATGCAATTTTAAATTTCTTGAAACTAGTAGCTCTCTTTTTCGATTATTTCTACGGACTTTACGGAAATTCAAAAATAGTTATGAAAGTCAAATTGTTAAACTGTGGATGGTCCTGTTGGCTATTGTTTAATCTAACTGAGGAAAACTGATCAGGAATTGTATAAGCATACTTGCTAATAAATAATGCGAAAATATGTATGTTCAATGGCATTTCTTTTAATTGTTATGTTTTAACATTTATATGTAACAGAGAAATTTATAATTCATATGTAAAATTTTTCACGAATATATTTGTTAAGACCAACCCATATGGAATGCTGTGGACCTTGGTACCCCTTATTTTAATCTGGATCACATAATCAACATATTTTTCGAGTATTACAAAAAAGTGGATATAATTTCGCTAAAGAAGCCAATACAAGGAACACGAAATTATTCAAAAAATATTTTGAAATTATTATTTTTTATTTAGCTGATTTACTTAATTGAAACAAAATTTAAAATGTTGAGGGTTACATTCGAAATTAACTAATTCGACTTGTTATAGGGTCGAATATGTAATTTAATCATTAAAAAAGTATTGCCAAGTCATGTTATCGGTTTGTCTGCAAGCTTAATAAATGTGTTCCAGACCGAATAGCATAAAAGAGGCAGATTTTAAATATATTAAAAGTATAACATATGAATATGGAAAAAAGTTTTGAAATTTAGACTAAATTTACAACCAAATAAAACTATTACAACAATAGTGTCTGAATAAAGCAGCACACATTATATAATCAAAGCCTAATTGACACTTCTAATTGGCGCTTATTAAGCAGTAAAATAATCCACAATACTTTCTTAAAAACAAATAAAATATTCTAAAAGGTTCATTTCGCACGCTCTAAATCGATATCTGAAAGTTTTGACATTAATAAGCGAAGTATACATATTAATATTAGACAAAATCAAGCTCGTTAGTTCCGATCTGTTCATATACAAAAACAATTAATTCCAATTTAGCAACCTATACGTTAATTTAAGCTCTAAACTGGATTTTAACGCTTTGAACTTCGGGGACATCGACAGTTATTTTATAGGAAAGATTACCACAAACCGCAAGTTCCTGCTAAATTTCCCTTTCATGTCCTGCCTGCAGGACATAATGACAGCAGGATTAAGAATCAGCCCATTAAAGGGCGGCTGTAGGGTCGTATTCGCCTCTAAGAGGGTGTTTGAAGCCTCTTGCGCTTGTTTTAGCAGTTTGAGGGCTTAATTGCTACCATGATTTTGTGCGAATCGTAAGTAGCGTCATTTAAAATATTTCACCACAATTGTGTGCACATTGGAAACACTTTAATTTGAGTTAACTTTGAAAAAAGCAGATAATCAGAAGGACAATCTGAATTAAATAATGCGCTAAAGGTATAATAAATGGAAAGGAGATACATTGAGTGTACGTACGGTCGAAATATAGTTCAATTAGCATATCGGTGTAGTTTGATGTCTTTGTTCTTGTTTTTGCAATGAACATGGTTGAGTAATAATAAAGTAGCCATCAACAAGCTAGATGTGGAAATGCAGTTTCTGACCAATTAGAGAATTTCGATTTGCATTCTTATTCGAAAGTTCATTGAAATTTCAGATTGAATTTGCTGGGCCTATTAAAGTTGCATAATTTGATATTTTGCGTTTACCGAATGCATTAAAAAAATCGTTTAAGATTTTGTTTGTACAAGATCGTGATTGAGTAAAAAGGTACCAAAGTGGTTCTTGATGGTAGTAATGCATTTTTATAATTTGAAATTGTTTTTGTGAAATACCCGATTTTGTTATTATCGGCGGCGCTTATTCGTTTCAAAATTGAATGATAAAGTTTTGAATATGTAAAAGGTAACGTTTTAGAAACTGAAAGTATTATTTATAAGTTTAGGTGAATCATTTTTTTGCTGGATTTTAGTTTTTTGAGAATTGAGAAAGAAAGAGACCTATAAATTCCACGGGAAAAAAAATTTCCCTAAATTGAGACAAAGTTTTAAATTTTCATTAACTTCATTAACACTTTTATTTATTAAAAGTATTTAGCAAAAGCATGTGCAATGTGCATGAGAATTCCATTCTATAATAAAATAAGTCGATAAGTATTGAATAAACTTTGAACTGAATGGAAAATTAATTTCTTTAATTATTCTCAAGAATTTCGAAAAATCTCCGCAGATTATTCGTTTCTGGGCCAAATTGCAACCAAGTTTAATAGCGAAAATAAGCAAAAAACATTTAAAACAATCCACTGCAAGCGCTTCACCATCTATACCGTATGGTTTGAATCAGCTTTTACCTTCGCCATATAGATTTTTTACCTGGCAGGTAAATGTAGCTTGTAAGTTGCATTGTTCACGGTTAGGTGGCACGTTTAATGCGACTAAAAAATTTTTATACCTACATCCAGGTGAAAACGTTTCAAATTATTTCATGCAATTCAGATATAATAATATAGAAGATTTTCTGAATAGCCAGAACAGAAATCCCTACCATCATCAAAACTAGTATTTTAAGTTAGAGGAGTAATTTGTCGTTTCATTTGAACATTTAATTGTTTGCGAATATAATTCACAACGATAAATATGTTCTTACAAAGTGTTCTTCAAATTATTTACTAACAATCAAAAATATCAAGTGCACCATCTTCTAATTGTTGGATTTTCAATTAAAAGGAGCAAATAAATCCAGTTTTTGCGACATCTAACAAACCAACGATAACGGGTTAAATTAGAGCGATAACGGTAAAATCCGGATCACATGAATCCCTCACAAAGTGCTTCCCTCACAAATTGAGTAATGATTTAATTAAAATAAATTGTACGATAACAAACAATTAACTTTTTGAATACTTAAAGACTTTTTGTATTCGGCGAACCGAATAAACACTTTCAGTAATAATATTAGTAATTTTAATGGAAAAACATGTTAAGATAAACAGTTTCTGTTGATTTTAAACTCCAGACTTTGGAGCAAAATCCTCATTTTGAATGCAAACTTTATCAAAACTGGCCAAATCGAACCATTTTCGGCACTTCTCACAAAAGTGATGTTATAACCATTCGAAAATCGATCAGGAGTATAGAAAAGCTGCAAAGGCTTCCGATATTCGGAAGCTGTCGAGTGTTAATAACCCGATTAGGACGGACGTGATTTCACAATTGAATAGGAGGAATTGGGACGTTTCGTAGGAAAAATGATTTTTAAAAAAGGGCGTTAGTTCTTGAATAACGTCATTATTTCGGTGATCGATGCATCTGTTGCATGATATTAAGTTATCTCGGCAACTGCGTGCTGTAATAGGATTATTTTATTAATCCTGTTTGAAATGCGGGTAATAATTTATTTTCAAAAACCATCAATTTTTCTGCCTTTAAAAATATCATGCAAGCTTTTCAGAATTGATAATTCTCATCAGTAACCTGTCCGATGTAAATTATCCTTCCAGATGTTACCGGGAAGCACCAATTATTAAAGTTAATGATTGTCCGGCATGCTTCCACCTAGTTTTTGTCCGAGCCCATTTATATCTCTACCCCCTTTCCGAGTAGTTGACATTATTAAACTGTGATTCATCTAGATTTTTTTGCACGTTTCGTTCGTTATCGCATTTTTGTTATCATTGTCAGCTCCTGGATCTTCGCAATCAGCTGTATCTAAGGCATGTTTAAACTTTCAGAAAGCCATAAAAAATCAATAAAGATATGGAATAAGTGGCACGTGTATTTTTATTTTTGAGTACCCAATGACTTGCATTGACTATTATCAAAACATTCTGACTTAGTTTAAAACCTGCAGCAGTGTATGTTATTTCCGCAAAAATAAGGTGTAATTAGTCTCAAAGTGTTCTTAATAATGGTATTGTTATCTATTTATATTTAGATTTTCAGTAGGTACGTCTCATGTATTTCTACCGCAGTAGTATACAATTCTAACAATGAACAATAACGTTTTCAAAACAGCTTTTCTACATGTTGCGTTAGCTTAGACCCACTTCTGAATGCATCACTATTACATCTTAATCTCATCCGCTCGTGGAGAGAAATCTGAAATTTCCGTCGTCATCTCAAGAAATGGCGGGCGGAAATCAGCCGGAAAATGCTTGGAAAAGCGGCCGAGACTCGCAAGGGAAATGATGCAAGGAATATGCAGCTGACTCTTAGATTTCAAGCCTTCCTGAACATCGATGACTTATGATGCTTCTGGCAAATTGCCCAAAAATATTTGCTCGAAATACTTTTTGGCGAAAAATGTATTAGACATATTTATATGAAGGAATCATATAAAATTACTGGATACCACGTTTGCTCTTGACGATGCCATTGCCAGTTTTGATCGTTTGTTATAGTAAATTTAGACGCATTTAAATCGGATAAATTATATCAACATATTTCTGTAATCAAACGTTTTTCTCAAATTTCAAATCAATTTGAAAAATTGCACTTTAATGTAAAAAAATACGCTGAAATATACATGAAAATATGCAAATTTAGTGCAAATGTTAATGACGAAAGAAAGCCCTTGCATACTCCTTATCTGAAATTGATTCACCCCGGCTATTCCATTATATCCAATTATATCCATAGCAAAATTGACTCTAAACCATCAATAGAACTAATCAAAGTGCCATTTAAATAAAATCCATCCAGCCATTGATCCGCATGTTAATTTTTTGGGATGTTCAGATAATTAAATCAATTGCGATCATTGACATGTGATTGGCACTTCTATTCAAATCGTGCACCGTGAGAAATAGTCCCTATTGTTTCGATACCAGTATGGAAACTTGACTGTTTTGCATCTCGACTTTGCGGCTTTTGGGCTGAAAATCGGAATTCATAGAACATTTTAATTCACAATGAAAACCATAAAAAAATGTCGAAATCCCAGGCCGGCAAGCCAACAAAACAAGATTTTCAAGTATAACAGATATTGAAAGTAACATGTTTGTCCACGAAGAAGATTGACAACCTAAATAGCCGGATCCAGATCGTCGTGACACATTTTTGATGTGTTTTGTATTCCCAATTATGAGTTCAAAGAAAATATACACTCCAAGGGTCAGCATCTGACCTTTTCTCTTGTGTAAGGATGGGTATATGAATATGTTTATAACGCTTTTTTGGAGTAGAAAATCACCTTTAAAAAGCAGTTGAATTGGCCAGATTTCACATTTGGTTATACACTTATGCGCCTGATATGTGTAAAATTAAACGT
Source organism: Dendroctonus ponderosae (assembly GCF_020466585.1). Classification (NCBI taxonomy): domain Eukaryota; kingdom Metazoa; phylum Arthropoda; class Insecta; order Coleoptera; family Curculionidae; genus Dendroctonus; species Dendroctonus ponderosae. Next base: position 2,518,464 of record NW_026018165.1, read on the forward strand.
GAAATTTATATACAACAATGAAAAGTTTTATTTTGAAGCACAGAACTCAGCGCGTTGTTTAACGAACTACTTAACGATCGAGTATAACATATTTCTGTAACAAAACCCAATGAAAGAACTTTTGGGTAATATTCGCCCTAGAATAATGCGATTCTTTTCCTACAATATCTTGAATAAAATAAATCACAGAAACAATATGGGATTGACCTTTATATGACTGCTAACAGAATGTTACGTTCGAACTTTTGACCATATTTGTGTGGATCGAATGGATGTGACATCTGCTGCTATTACAACGTATAAACGTATGTGTGTTTGACTTTCGGATATTGTTCAGTTATGGAAAGTAATAACTTATAACCGATTCTGAGCGGTCATGATGGCAGCGTGCTGATATTTATTGTATTATGTTAAGAATAAAATATAAAGTTTTTGCCAAAAACTATAAGTTCATAATTTGGTTGTTAGTTTTGAAAATAATAAATAACTCGAAAATTTTTCGTGCTTTGAAAATTGAGCATTGAAGGAGTACTTTTGCATTTTAGTCAGGAACGAAGCCCATGCCTAAATTCAAATTAAATCGAAAACGTAACAACAAAACTAATTGCAGGAATAAAAATGCACAGTTTTTCCCCATCGATGAATTGAAAGTTCGCGCAACTAATACTACTGAATCCAACTAAGTAGAATATTATCTAATTAACTAATTATCTTCATTCTTACAAGCATTAAATGGAAAACAAAAGTTAATATTTGCACAAATTATATTAATTTGTAATGCAACGTGCCATGTAATTAAATTATTTGCTGTAGTCATTTGTCTATTTCAACTAAAGAAAACGGGAAAGGTATTATAGATAAGAAACATGTATGAAACGTTAATGACTTAATGAAAATATTGAAATTTTAACAAAAAGGGCATGGGATTTCAAATCATCATGCGTTCATCCCAATAAGAATCATGTCCTCTAAACATTTTCGCAAAAATCTCGACAAATACAAAAAAACCAAATTAGGGCCATGAATAGCAAAATTCTCAATTTTTGATAAGATATAGCGGGGCTAAGAATGATGTTAATCCAGCATCAAAGAGCTCCCCATGAAGAAAAAACCGATCCTTCCTCTTCAGCTCAAAGTTATTACCCGACACGTCAAAACAACGAGACGATAATTGATCATAAAACCAGAACAGTCCGGAACAACCCCCCGAGTAGACAGAGACGCGCGTCTTAAGGGGGTGAGAAAGTAAATCTTCTTGTAATATCCTAAGCGAGAGGTCAGATCCGTAACATGCCATCATTGGCAGATGTCAACTGATATACGAGCGCGCTAATAACTTGGCTTATTAACAGTAAATTTTCTTGCACCCTCAATCTAATATCAACCCCTTGGGAAGTTTTGGAATAACGTTCGGCCCGCGTGAGGATAGAAGAAGGACAATAATTTCGATTCTTCGAAACTGTGTTAATTGTTTTCGGGTAATTTATGACGAGAATTGGCGTTTTGTGTGATCCGAATTGAACTGAAGCAACTAGAATAGACTGACTTTGTTGGGCTCTGAATAAAATGTATTTAAATTTTTTAAATTGGGTTTTTAGGCATTTTTTATTCATGCATTTTCTATTTGCGTTTGTTGCTGATATTTTCGTTAAATTCTTGTGTCTTTTCTGAAGATTTTGAGTGTCCTTTAAGCAGATGATGAGCAAAAAGACCATCTGATCTAATTTGTATTAAGAGAAAACGCCCGGTTCACCTACCATTGATGATCAAAGCCCCTCAAAAAAATATGTTTTTTGAAATATCGAGGCAAAAAAACGATGGATTTTAATGAATTTCGATGCAAATTTGTTCTTTTGTAAGGCTCATATTTTGATGAAGCAATCGAGTTCATACGCTTTGGGCAAGTGTTGAATTTTCTTCGTCTACGTACAAAAACTACCAGAACTTTTTATGTATTAGTTGGGATCTACTGATTTTTTTTGAGTTTATGCTCTAATCTTCTATTGACGTTTTTGTCCTTTTTGTAATTTGGCATAAATTTGCCCACGATTAGCGATGTACAGATTTTACAAAAACGAACGAAAGTAAATAAAGTCATCTACCTTTCGGAGCCCATTCAGTGAAAACTATTCGATCAAATGTTGGTTTGAAAAGATTTAAAAATCAGCCATAAACTCTGTGACACCCCAAACCATTTATCACCCGAATTCCTTCAATGACTCTCCAGCTCTTTAAATATCGGCAAAATTCAAAGATTGAAAAGAGATGCTACCGTTCCATTGATGCGGACCGCATTTAACACTCAGATTCTGTTCATTCTCGCAACAACGCACAGTCTAAACGAGTTATTGACTGATCAATGTACGATCCGTCCATTCATACTGTGAGATGGCATTGTGAAAAAAGTCGCTTAGAAAAAGAGGATGGGAATAAGTGATGGTTGACACCTCGTGATGGTGACCAACTGAGCTTTGAATGACGCTTACATGGTAAAGCTCCATCCTCTGAGCTTAGCCATGAACAATATAGAAGTTCGTTCGGTTTTTCATTAAAAAAATCTTGAGTTTGGATGATTTCAATTCAGATACGATGTGAATAGGAAGCATTACGATCGCTTAACTCATTAATGATAACTCTAATCAAACTTTTTCATTGCACAACAAAACGACTGTTTGGAGCAAATGCCGTAGATGAATTTATGATCGAAAATAGAACTTTTCTTCTCCGAGATGAGGGTTTTTAATATTCAAAAATTTTCAAATAAAATATGGTGAACAATATCACAAAGTAATTGGATAAATTGGTATTTATATTATCTTCACATTAATCTTCATCTGAAATCTTATCTGCTGTAGAAGCAGATGAACAGAGTTTTGGAAATTCAATCGAGTGACTAACAAGAGGATCGATTAGTTAAAATCCAAACATAAATATCCTTTCACATCTAAAACAGATGATAAAGAAAAGAAATAAATCTCCTCATTCAGTCCTCGTGTGAGTAAATAGAATCCTCAGGAGATCGTTCGGGTCATCGATTCAATAGTGGGGACATCATTCCGTTAATGATTGCCCGCATTGTTGTTCGCGAACAGAAGGAAAAAGGAATTTTCAGGCCTATTGGAACGTGTTTTTGTGTTCACTAGGTAGTCTTTATATTGGCGGTTACGAGATAATCATCTGAAAGGTATCTTTTTCAGAGATTGGCACTTTAGGTGTCAATGCGGATGTCCAAGCCTACAGTAATACGAGAAATCGTCGTGTCTGTTAGGGGATTATTACCTGTTATCAAGGTGTGATGCGAAGAATATCTTGGACATATGTTAAGGGTATTCATGCAAAAATTCGGTACAATTTCTCAAAAATTTTGGTTTTTAAGCGGAAATTTTTTGAGCATTTAGAGAAATCCTCAATGATTATTTTCACCCATGGCCTGTTTACTAATTATGAAGAATACATATACATCCGTACCGCTTTGTCCATTCGTAAAAATGTTAACTCGATCAAGAAATGTACTGAGCTTTCAGTTTCCATACAAGAAAAAATTGTTTTCGAAAAGTTCATTTCGAGGCATTAATTTCAAAAAATAAATTAGAATTAAGATTGTGTTAAATGATGAGGAGAACCCTAAAAAAATATTGGCTGGGTGAAATTTTTAAGATGTTGGGGTTTTTCAGTTTTCAAACGTGAAAAATTTTAGTTAGGTAGATACTTAAAATTCAGTATAATCTCACATTTCCAAGTCTAAAAGATTAAAACTTTTGAATTTATAATTTTCAATTATGAAGAATATAAACCCTTGTTAAAGCGTAAAAATATATTTACCTACTTAATAACATTATCGAAATGTTCAGGGATTTCAATTACCAAATTTGGAAAGTTCCGTGTGCTCTCAAATGTCTTCAATCTAAAACATTACCACTTTTGAATTTATAATTTTTAATTGTGAATAATAGTTTACTAGTTATGAAGAATACACTTACAGAATAAAAAGCTTCAAAACTTACTTGAAGTTTAGTGTAATCCCAAATGTTTTCAATCTAAAACTTTCGAATTCAGTGATTAGATCGTTTCTAAACCATGCTGCATGGGGTGTGATTTTGATACAAATAGCGTCATATTCAATGTAATTTTAACGCTTTTCTTCGGCAGCAAAGATCGAAGAGTAATGCAGAAAGTCGCAACAGACAGATTTCTCCCTATGCTGTCAATACCAGGTGTTGAAATGATTGACAGATTCACCCGAAAACCCCTTTTTCAATCAAAATTCGAGAAGATCGATATAATCCGCTACAGGATATTTGGTTTTGCGCCCAATCACAATACAAAGGAAATATTCTCTTTTATTGGCAAAATTAGGGTTTGGTGCAAGAAATTTACATCCCCTTTCGGGTACAAAGAGATGGTCTGAACGTGTGAAAAAAAAAACAGTTACAGAATAACTTTTAAATTAATCCAAATAATTGTATTGAAGTGTGTTAAGATTGTTAATGGAATTTGTATCGGGGTAAAAACATATGTATTTTTAAATAAAGGTATGTTTTACTTTACAAACAGCTACAGTAAAGTAAATTTACTGGGGCGGTTCAAAAATCGCTATAATTTTATTTAATCATGGCTAAGATTTAAAGCTGGAAAACTGTTATAAGGATTTATCCACAAATGCACATTCAGTAGAGCGTTTTTTAGACGCCCTGTATCCAAAATTACAATTAATCTTATCCTCATTGCACTGCATGACATTCGTTTCGTTGCGATCGTGATGAGAGCTTCATGCAGTCAATGGTTGGATTTCACTTGATCACATAATAATTATATGATGAGTACGTTATCTTTGTAGTGAATAATTTGCACTGATAACGACATTGTAACTATTTGAGGCGAAGCATCCTGATCAGCGCCAAATTTGCAATCAAGTTAACCCTTTGGAAGTGCCAAGATAAGAGTTTAAACGTTTGTATCGAACTCGTGGAATGGATGCATTGGCAGCTCGTCACGCTGTCTCTTCAACTGAATGGTATCTGAGAAGATTCTGAATTGTGGCAATGATGTCACGATTGATTGTAATCTTATAAAGTTAATACGTCCTTCATGTTACGTACAATGTCAGTAGTTGGAATTTATTGATTGGGCGACTTAACAGATGTACACATTTTTAGTTTCACGTTTAAAAAGTTGAATTTTGAATAACGTGCTTAATTTATTAAATCAGATATGTTGATATGGAAAAATGTATGTTAAAAAGAACCTAAATAATGCACAATTTAAGCAGAGTGTGAACTTGTTAATCACAATAAATATCAGCAGCTGTACTGTAAGCTGTATTTTAAAAAAACCTGTTGTAAAACCTTGCAGAACAATGCTAAAGCACCAAAAGAACAAATTCTAAATTAATTATCAAAAAATCACCCATCTCTTACCGCGTTATTTACGTGTCAAAATATACAGATTTGGCCAATTTCCAGTTGTTTATGATTATTTAATTTACTCACCATAACAATTGGACTATCTCATAATTATGTAGTTATAAAAGAAACACCAAAAAATTACTTGCGTCCACTAATAAATAATCTATTGCAAAGTAAGTTCAATTAATTCCGCACGCTGACTAAAAAATGTGTAAAACTCTCGTTAAACTCAGTGAATAGATAAGATGCTTACTGCGAAGATAAAGAGATATTGTGATTCGAAACGGGAATCCGTATCTAAACTGAATTTGAAGTCAATGTGTCTACTGATATCTAGCAAAAATTTCTCAAAAATACAATTATAGCCATCGTTTCCAAATGTTTATTCTGTTGAGAGATATAGGCTGATAGGTATATTAAATAATGCCGCAACTCACACAATACTTAATTTGTATATAAATAAGCAAGTACAGGTTTCGAGACGTCCTGGAAGGGTTACGGACCTATTAGCTCTCATCAGCTGGCTTTTTATCTGAGGTTCGAAACCATAGGGGTGTCTGAGATTAACACATTAATTCGCAAAATGCTGGTGGTTCTGATGCTAAAAGTTCCATTGATCTTCATTTTATGGGTAAAAATAAACTTTTTGCTAAAAATAATTTAAAAATGTGTTTCTAAAGTTCGTCCCATTGAAATAATAATATAGTGATGAGCGAAGCAAAGTCTCGGTCTGGTCTTGTCTTGGTATTGGTCTTGCAAATCTTGCTTTAAGGTAAAATTAAATAAATGAATTCAATAATAACAATAATAAAATTAAAAGATAATTGTAACAAACGCATAAGAATGCTTAACTCTCGACTCAATAATCTCACACTGTTTGCAATTTGATTTCCGTATGATTTTCGTCTTCTTCTGAACTTTTCTGATTGAATTTTTCTTGATTCTGAATTGAAATTGATTCTTTTATTAACAATTTCAAGGTAGAAATAAAAATGTTGGCATACCCCCCGAATTAGGTACTCTAGAAGAGAACAAAACACATCGAACATTTCTTATCATATTTCAGTGCTACGAGGACAGGTTCAATATCGAACTATTGTTTTCAAGAGCCTTAGTCTTGATCTTGAAAACCAAAAGACAGTCTTAGTGCAAAAGAAATTGCAAGATAATAACATGATCCGTTTTCATAAATTGTAAATTTTTTGTAGCACAAATTGTTGACACACGCCAACCTCTTAAGACCAACATACTTTAATTGGATGATTCTAAAAAAAACGTCCTTGTTTATCTGTAAACACTTGATATTGAAAGTACTCTTAGAACATTAAATGTCATCGCAAATTTGAAAAATCAAATATCAAGTGATTTATCACAGATGCGTCAGGAAAGTGGATTTGAAAGCTTATACCAGATAGGAAAAGCTCACGAGCACATTCCAGATTATTGAACACATTCAAATTCCAATAACTATTAGGTAAAGAAGTAAAAATAAATCTTTAATTATGCTTGAATTGGTCGCGTTATTACGTGAAATGTAAAATTTACATTTGAAGAACACATGTACTCAAATAAATACAAGTATTATCAGATTAATCTAGAAAAAAATAATGATTCTATAGGATGTTGATGTCAAGTGCCAAAAATGCACACGTGAGATATGATAACACACTTGGATACTGCACACTCAGTTGTCAGTACTTTTCCAAAAACTGATCGTGAAAAGTGGATTCATTGATTCTATAATTTTCTCAATTTTGCCATACTGATAAAGCTTTTAATGGTGTCTTAAACAGCAGATTAATTGGTATGGAATATTTATATTTAAACCAACCTATTTTTTTTTCTACGAAACTTTTTTTTCTTCAATTTAACTTAATTGACTAAAGCCTATTAAAATAAAATAACGAAGATTTTACAATTTACTGCCCAACTATTTCTGTACTTACAATTCGCAAATGACATGGAGTCATACCGATTGGCAAGTATAGTTAATAAAATGTTTATTGAAATGCCTAAAAACACTGACAGAAAAAACGCTCTGTAAAGCACTAATTTTGTATTTCTCAATAAAAATTCCAATAGCCCACCACGTATCCCTTTTCTCACAAACTACTCGAAAAAACTATTCGCGAAAGTTTTTATTGTAAGATACACTACACCACTAAACTGTTAAAATAACACTCATTGTTGACAGTTTTTGATCCAAATTGCATGAAGAGGTCTAGTTACGTGTCGTTTATCGATACAAGGGGTGGTTTTCATCAGCGCTATTGGGGTGAGAACTGTGAACAGTATTTGTACATTATTTCCTAAAATAAGGGAGATATAATCCGTGGCTACTGGGGTGTGAAATTAGAACGGTTTTTAACTAAAGTAGTGTAAATTGTCGATAAGAAACGCGATTTTGATAAGTCACTATTATAAATTTCGATTTTCAATTGGCGTTCGAGCGAAGAACAAATAATAATTGGCTTTTGAGAATAAGAATTCGTTTGTCACTTTATCCTACCTGCAGGCGTAAGATTCGCCACATATTTTTGAAGCTTCTGCAAAAACGAAACTTAGCAACACAGAAAAGGAAAAACGTAAAGAAAAATAAAAAACCTATTTTACTAGTTACCTTACCTCCCATGCAAATCGAGGATGTTCCGGAATACTAGCCCATTTCCCTTGAAATGGTCCATATCTAGTGCCTTTGCTGATGTTACTTCTTGCATAAACTCGATCTTCTTTCAGCTCCAACTCACTAGGTAAGGCTCCACTTGACAAAATAATGTCTCTTGTTCTCTTATAGAACATGTCAAATTTGCTCTCATCTTGTTGGTTGAAAAAGCCGTTGTTGAACTTGCCGTTTTGCAAGCACGGTTTATGATTATTATCGTACAGATCCGATTTGACTGAAAGTTTCTTAATGTCGGACATTATATCTTTAGAATGTTGGAAGTTGTTGTTTGTATAGGGCTGCGGTTCTTCAATACTGTTGTCCAGCTGATCAGCTTCCGATGTCACTTCTATCTCATCTTCGGATCCTTCTGGAAAATAAATGCATCTTGAATGAATTGTACACAAAATTGGACTTCACAGCCCGGTAAACTACTAAACCGTAATGTGTTTTTTTACTGAAAATGCTTTCGTGGAGCTGATAATTAATATATTTCGTAATCTCAGACGGAACCACTCGAGAGACATCAACTTACTCATCTGCAAGTACCTTACTATTTTTTTTACCGAGGAAGACTTGTGGTGTGTATTTAGGTTCATGTTTACTATTTTATACTTCCACAGATAAACACGACTTTATTCACACTGATTCGCCAAATACCGTCCCTTTGCGGCTCCAGTTTTCTTGTACACATTTAATGAAAATTATTGATAAACCCTAGTTTTATTACTAGTTGTCAAGCTAGATTTCTTTTGTGGTTCCAAGTGTCCGCCTTTGTTCTGTTTGTTCAGGATCAAATCCTGGCGATGCCGAAATTATCAGGTTTCTGCAATTTCCACAGGCCGTAATTTCGTTATCTCTTTGAGCAGCTTTCGTAATGTTTGCTTCGGATGGTGGACGCTTTTTACGGCTTTGATGCAGGTGAGAAGTCATTGATAGTCTTGTTGTCTCAGATAAGTATTTTGCTGAGTTATTTTGCTTATAACAAGAAGTCATGTTGCGGCAGGTTTCTTTGTGTAACAATTTATCTATTCATCAAATTTAGCTCAGTAGATGAGTTTTTATTTATTACTGCAGTTCCGGAAAACATTTATCATTACATTTGGGGAAATGTTAATATAAGACATTCAACATTGGAATGTTATCTATGCAAAAATGGTGTATGCATATTAATTAATTCAAAATAAAACCCGGTTACCTTTATTGACTATAAAGATATTTTATATTAGATCTTGACTTTTTGCACCTTGCCCTAATATTTTTGTGTCCAGCAAGTGATACAATGTTCTATTTGGTAAACCATCAAGAGGCAAAAATAATGATATGAATTTATAACACTTTTATATGTCATGGAATCTCATAATAATAATACCACTAAAAGATTTTGAGTATTACCATTTCAAGCTATTGTACCTAAAGTGATTCCTTAGCCTGATAAGGAATATTCACATATACGCACTTAAAACATTTCTTTTACGAAAATATTTCTCGTACAAACCAAAAAAAAAATGTTTTGTAAACTGGAAAATATTTTTTTCTCGCTATGCCAAGATGGGTTCATTAACTAATTTTGCAACAGCTTAATAACCCAAACTAAGTTTTCATTTCTACGAATTATCGAAGACAAAACAAAGGTGTCATTTTAAGGATAATGACCTTTTGGTACGTGCTGTACGAACAGTCTTGGCGAGATAAAAATCGAGAGGAATAACATTTGAAAATATCTCCTTTCAAACGGATTGTGTTCACGTATAATGTCACTTCAAGGAATACCGATAATCAGCTCAATGTTTCCGTGGGAGGAGGTTTGAATTTTTGCTCTAAATAAAGTTATTTTTATCGCCTCTGCCCCTGCTGATATGTTACGAGACTAAAACAAAACGACGATTGTTTTGTTCGGGTTCTTTGCCAAAACGTTTGCTCATATTCAAATTAGAAAAAAAACGATTGTGAGGATTTTTTCAAATTCTAATTGCAAGAGTACCTTGAATTTGTTGAAGCTTACTCTAATTAATAAATAATTGATTTGTAAATTAATTCTTTTGATTGGATTTTATCTAAACAATACTATATGGTGCATAGTCAGTATAAACAGCCAACTTGCTACTTCTCTGGCATTATCTGTAAAATAAATTAACTAGTCACATCCTGTAACACTATATCAGACGTAGGTATATTGAATGAGATAAAAAACAATTTACTACATTTTAGGTGGAAAAGATACGGGCGACGCTCTAAAATTAGAAATTTAAGTAAAGAAACTGTTTTTTTTTTAATTAGGGGATCAATACAATTATCTCAGTCTTCATCTACGAAGCGTAAATAAGTGAACATCTATGGAATATAATAAAACGTTTTAATCACAGACTTGACTGTTGCGCTTTGCGGTGAATTATCAATATTTTCGATAAATGTGGCTTATTTGCATAACAATATCATGCAATGAAAAATCAACAATCGCCGACCCTATTCATGGAACTTCTCCGAACTTTTGAGACAATGTGGACAAATTTGCGTGAAATTTGTGCAAGGATGCGTTTACCGATTCTTCACTTCAAACTCTTAGAACCGTATTGAATAGAATCACTTTACTGCCAGTACCGTGTCAGGCAGCCCATTATCTTTGAGATGGACCCGGTATTGTTTCAATGCGCTCAGCTTGGAGACAAAAGTGACAATGGAGATGCTTCTCAGAAATCAGTACTAGCGATTGTTTGTTTATGGATGCATCTTCTCGAATATACCTGTACACTTTAGTCATGTTTAATAGACGGACAAACACGTTGGAAGGTTGGGCATAAAAAACATCTAAATGTAAGCTAGCTTACTATTTTAAAAAACTTTCCAACATTTGGGTGTATATTTTTGTTTAATTTCCATCGGACAAAAAATCAGCGACAAGACAATGTATGGTTAGACCGAGAAATAGAGTTAAATGTCGCAAACAAATATGAAAATTGCCATTAATTTAGAATTTTTCACTGTTTTAGGAGAGTGGTTGCTCAACGCCTTTGGCTCAACGATACTTTGAGAAATTCGATAATGAATCCAAGTTGCATTTAATGAAATTTTCAAAGTACAAATCTTATCTTATAAAAGCGTCGTTAAAACCACACCAATGTTGCGGTTTACCATCTTGAGGACGATAGTAACGCAAATTTGCTGCTATCTATTGAATGTGTGAAAACCATCTGAATTAATTGGAAATAAATTGAAACGGATATCCTAGCAGACCAAATCATATCTTTTCTGCGGTTATAAAAACTGAACTTCTCCTGCTTAATTAGGCTATGGGAAGCTGATCAAGGTTTAGACATTAGAGTAGCACTTGAACGGTTATGATATATCGCTGATGCAATTGTTAGAACTCAGTCCAAAATGTTAAGAAATTGTTTTTTTTTTATTTATTCAAATTATACAGACATATGAGTTTATAGAAAATATTTTCAATACTGATTTAAATTTTACGTTTCCATTTTGAGCCAATTGTCTTTCAATTCAATAATTAATGAAAATATGTTTTTGAGGACATTTAATATCATATTAATTCGAACATGTTTTATCAGACAATCAATTCAATTTTATTAGTGCAGACCTTGATGATACTGATTTGAGGTTGAACTCGCTTAGTTTTTATTTTATAATTATATGGAACACATCAAATCATTTTGGTTATTTTATAATTATATGGAACACATCAAATCATTTTGGTTATTTTTAATTAAGTCTCATGTGTGTTCAAAACAGATTTAACGACAATTATCTTAAAATAAAATTCCAACTGCAATGAAAAATCGCCATTAAGTACTACAATTAAAATAAAATGGCATTTGCTTGAAATGTATAGTATGTATGTTAAAATCCTTGCGAATCAATGTAAGAAGTAAATAAGGAAATAAAAAAAAATTATGAATTTCATACAATTAACAAACTCTACTAATTGCATCATCATTCTCATAATTATGTACTACACTTTGTCTTTATAAATAAAATAAAAATAACTTCTATTGGGCAGCGGGCTTGCAAGGCTGTTTTGACAATTTCTTTATTTATCCTCCTAGGAAAAAAAAGAAAGAAAGTTTCTGTACTTTCTTTAATTAGGAATAAATAGTTGGGAGAGTGGAGAGTTGGAAAATATGGCTCATTGCAGAGAAATGTGATGTTGACAACTTGTTATCTTCAAAACAGCTAAGCCTAAGCAGATACTTGGGGTGTCAATTAAGTTAATTTGAATATTCGAATAAATTACAAAAGGGTTTAATAAAAAAATCACCTTGGCTGGTTTATTAGGCAGAATGCAAAGCTAAAGCTACATTAACAAACTAAATTGCAGACATTGCAGACAAGTGTTCATGAGCTAATAGAAATTCCTAAGATTTCTCAGTTTAAAACTTTAACACAAAAACAGACAAAAAGGAGATAAAAATGCCAGTAAAAAGATATTTATCATATAAACCACCCTGTAACAATGTATTCCTTTGATAAAAGAATTTCGAAAGATAATATGTTAAACAGTATTAAATTGACTATAGGAATCTAAAGAATTTGATAAAAGCACTCGACATTTTCGATACTCATCGCAGACACATAGGATATAATTCGAGGATTGTAAATTAATCACTGACACTTGATCATTTACACACGCACTCTCAAAATCTATTGCTGCTGCTGTAGAATTAATTACATGTTGTAAGCTCTGTATGGTAATTTGATTGAATTGGAGCAATAAAAAAAATTCGTATGTTTGTTCACAGTTAAATCACTGAGTTCTTCTAAAATACTCAGCAGGTAACTCAAATTTCAAAACAAACTGATGAATACGATCATTCACGGTTCAATTTTAGTTAGTTTTGAAAAACTATCCTTGAGCAATTTTACAGCTTCATTCTTTCATATTCTATTAAGTTTGTCACATCCGCTCCTCGTGCCTAGAATTAGGCTTCAAAGCAAATATTGCATCGGATTAACTATGATGACATTGATGGTTACGGATGTAATTAAATTGTTTGATTACACTTAGAATTTGATCTCTTTTAATCGGCAATGTTCTGTTTAATTGCTCATCAGGTAGAACGCATCTGGTGGATATCCATTCTGCGTAAACAATACGCCACTTAGTAAATGACTTAGTCTATCGACGTCTTATCTATTAGTCTTCGAAGCTCAGCGTTTTGTGCTATCTATCATACCTGTCATGGTGCGATCCAGTTCCAGCATTATCGACCTAATTGTGACAAATCCGTGATAGTTCAGAATCAAATCACCGCAATCAAATGGACGAAATTAGTAGTCGATCAGCACTGCTAGAGTCAATATGGAAAAATCACTCAATATCACTTGTGCCGCACTTCGCCTTGCCGTTCCACTCATTACATCATTGAGGACGTTCCATTAGCTCAAGAAAAAAGTCATTGACAGATATGACAGAGTACTGATCGAGCATTGAGCCCATACTGAGAGATCACCAGAGACAGTAAAGATTCAGGGACTATCCGGGATACGAGGCGGAGCCTGGGGAGGGGCGATAAGGCGTGGTCTATGTAGAATCCCGAGGGATAGCCGAAAGCTTTCTGCTCCCTTCTACCACCGCCGTTATCTTCGAGATTCAAGAGATGAAATGTTTGGTAGTTATGTATATAGAGCGACAGTTTGTGCACCGAGCGCAGCTTTTTAATGAGCTTTTAGCTTTTGTGGGCTGTAAAGGTGGTTTTTGTTTGGGTAATTGTGGTTTTGCCATGATTTATGGCAGGCCTACTCGAAGAATTAGCTCTTTGTTCTTTGACATTCTGATGAATCAACTTGTGGATAAATCTGTTCACTCTAAATAGAATCATGGATGGATACCCAATTATTTTTTCACATGTGGATTACAATTAATAGTAGATATGTAAATCTTTCATAAAAACTTTTTATTGATTCGCTCTATTATTTTTTTTAACCCAGTCTTCATATTCTCTACTTGTCTGGCCGAAGTAATAATGACCAAAAAGTTCAATACAGCATTTGAAGCAGTATCGTTTGCTTCAAATGATTTCTAGACTTTATTTTTGAAATTTACAACAACCCGGTCGGTTTTTCTGAGTTTTGAAAGCAAATTTTTAAATGTCATTTGAATGCCTAAACCAAATATATCTTTAACTACTGAATACTTTTCAAGGAAATATTTTACTTACGCTTCTGTGTGAGATTTATTTATGAGACTGGCAAAATCTGCTTGGAAGTTTTCTGTTCACTATTTTGAGCAATTTTCAGCAGAATGGAAAACGCATTTTCATTTAAGTTATGGCATCTGTTATCTTACAAAATATCTGTGCAAAAAATTAAAATTTAAGCTTGCAAATGAGTGACTCTTCACTAAAAAAATTGTATTATGTGTTTTCGTATAAAAAAGGACAATAAGCAGCATTCAATATCTTCTATTTTGTACAGCTGAAAAGGCTTTTAGATTGTTACGCATTGCAAACAATTTAGAGTTTATTCTGGATAAAATATGATTTGAATGCAAATACCCTCAACCTTTAAATGAAAGCAGTTGCCTTGCTTTGAAAAATGTACTGCGAATGATCCCTAAATCGCCAGGCCTGATTTGTTTTGTAAAATATTAATCAAGCTCTTATTGGAAGGATTTTAAACAGTCAAAATAATTTGTTAGGTATCTAATGGTACAAATTAACACCTAGAGGGCACCCATGAGTAAAATTTCCATTTGGACCAAAAAGTCTTAATATCCGTTATTATCACAATAATGGTTATTTTTTAATTTCCTGTTATGCTAGTAAAACAATATTAAACACTCAAATTGGCAGGTGAAACTTGCGCATTGAACAGACATCTTCATTCAGAAATAATAAATTACGTCAGGTGTTTTCGTACAAAGTAACACAGTAAGCAAAGTTCTGATTTTTCTATTTTAAGAAATAAGGCAAAAACTAAGATTTCAATGCGAATATTTTCGAGGTTTGTTCTGAAAGTACTTAGGTACTGATTACCTTGGAAAAGTATGGATAAATGTACTTCAATGTCCCTAAATTTCCAGGCTTGTCTTCTTATTGAAAAATTTAAATAAAGTTTTTATTGGCAACATTTTAAACCGTCAAAATTCTTTAGTCTTTTAGAGCACAATTTACAATAAATTTCTAATTCTGCTGATTAAAATAAAATATTTCAAACGAAAAAAGAAATTGAAATAAACGGTTAAAAATACAAAAAGCCAAACCCTCCGAGTTTCGTCAATACAAGACTATTGAAAAACGGATACAAAATATCGAATTACATGCAAAATATATGTAAAAGGATTGAAATGTAAGTGGCCTGACTTTCTGGCTGACGATGTCAAATAGAAATTTGAATAAAAATAGAAGACGATAAAAAATTTGACTTTAAAGAGGGATGCTGGGTCTATAATAGATAACAGATTTATGTATGTGAAATCTAGCGAGGAACTAATAGAGGCTAGTGAGAGGTGCAGTTGTGTTCAGTTAGGGTTCAAGATGGTTGATTTTTTACCTGTTGGAACCGATTATTCCTTTGAATTCAATTTTACAGCGGGTACAATTTAAAAAAGTAAAAATTATACACACAGTATTTTAGTTCTTTAAACAGCTTTAAAATATTTCGGTAAAGTTTTAAAAATCTTAGCTATGTATTATTAATTTAGTAACAATGACGCATTATAGAAAAACAGTCTCAAATCTATTTTAAAAAATTATCAGGTCGGATAGCTGGGACTAGAACGAAGAAAAAGTGCTAGGAATAAAATATGCTATCTAACAGTAGACACTGACTAAGCAACATGCAGTAAAAAATATAAATATAGAAGCATAGCGTTGATAGTCATCAAAAGAAAGCAAAACTGGAAGTTCACAAAGGGCTGAAGCCATAATCGATGAGCTGCCCTAAATGTTATGAGAGATGTTCGTTAAATATGTCAAATAAAAGAAGTTGAAAAGTTCGTTAGACGTAATGAGTAGTTCCCACCCCAGACAGCGTTAACTTTTGTCAAAATGCCGCAAGCGAAGAAAAGAATAACGCGAATATGCAGTTCTGATTTCTGATCTGATCGCATTCTCATTGAATTCCTGAAGAGAATAAAGGACTTCCGCGCACCTTTCGACAAGGGTGGCCACTAATAATATGTTGTATGCGTTCATCGGGAGCAAAGCATGCTGCGCATTGTCTTCCGCAGTAGTTAACTGAAGAAACTTTGCAGGGCTGAACTCTAAAGCTGATTTTTTTATTCCGTAGCTGATTGCTAACATAAAAAATGATGGTCTCCACCATCATCCACTAAAACTGGACCGTAATATTGATTAATTGTAGCTAATCTGGATTTCTAGTATTAGCAATTTCTAAATAATTGATGAAATGAAATGTTTGTGTGCGTCTTCACTGATGCACAGGTTAATTTGATACCATCAGTTTCATAAGATGTTCAACTTTTTGTTTCCTTGATTATTTCAACATTTTTATGTTGTAAATATTTGAAATAACGATTGGTTTTATTGATAACAACTATTGGCCCAGACACTAGTAGGAATGATAAACAGTTATTTAAATTGATAATAAATTTATTAAATTCTGTATAATATTTCAAAATGCGGTTCTGGACTTTTTTTGAAGACCAGAAGTATTTTATTTTCTGTTTAACGTATTGATGTCTCGAGGACAGCCGATTTGCTTTTAGAAGTCCTTTAGTCTTATTTGGCGTGACACGAATTATTAGGGGTAAATGTTCGTTGTTCCATTAGGGCTTTAGAATGTAAGAAAATAGACGGTTTGTCATGATGAAATTAAAATGTTGTTTACAGATTTAATAATAAATTGCCAATTAAAAATTTGGGCTGCATTCGAATAGTTTTCTTTATGTTGGCTATTGAAGTAGATTTGAAGGAAATCACAACTGAGCTTTTAGTGGATTATTTTGACTAAAATTCACAATCAAACTGATTTTTCTTGTTGTAAATTTTGAGAAATTTGGGACTGTCAATCGACAAACAGAGCATCTGGAATCAATAAGCAATTTAGGATTAAAAATGCTTACATTCAAAAATTATGGTCCTACAGACATTTAGAAAACTGAAATTTTATATAAATTTTATTGTCATTGAAAAATTATAATCAATAATTAGACTCTTGCCTCAACTGCTTACGTTCACCTCTAAACTTAAAAAAGTGGCCTCTAAAAATGCATCGAACATTTTCACATCGTTTGCATAAGAAATTCCCTCATTAGAAAATTATTTTGACGATTTTTTCATTTGCTCCAAAGTGAAAGAAAAGTGAGATTTTCAAAGTGTTCAAAACGCCATGGGTTTACTTCAGAGTAACAACCAACTAATGATGTCCATGTGGTTCCCTTTGATTTTGTTTCGACTATGCAAAATATCGTCTCTCAACCGTGGCATCCAGCAAATCAAAAAATGTTCAGAATAATCTACAGTTTAAAATTTCATTCATTAAAAGGGGCCAGTGTGTACTTTTAAAAAGGTAGATAAATTGTCAAAAAACCTCCAAGCATCAAAATTCTGGATATATTGAAATACTAATTACTTAACTGGAGAAGAATATTCGAAGAGTTTGGTATTATATTATATTTTAAAATTCGCTCATCATTTGCAAATGTTTTGTAACATTCTAGGTAATTTTCAAGACTTTCAGTCAAGCCATCGCTACCCGAGCGGGATGCTATCTTAGTGGAAACCACCACTATTCCTAAATGACCACTATATTTCTCTATCCGGAAAAACTTTAAAGTCAGATAAGATCTCGGTGAAATATAGCTCGAGCCGAACAAACAGAATGACCAAATTTAAATGCAATGGTCCTGACTTTAAAGCGCGTTTAGATAAGATATATGACCATCTATATCGTGACGTCCATTGTTGGATTTCTATGTGTTCGATTGGGAAAGGAAATCCCTTTAAAGTATCAGCAGAAGGACGCAAAATGAATCTGGATAAAGGGTCAGATTTTATGGATGTGTTTTTAGATAAGGGTTTAGGGTGCTTTTCAAGATCCTACTGGAAAACATTGAATCAAAATTTTCTAGATTACATTACAAAGTTTTACTTTATATCTCCAAATTTTTCCTTTGTGTAAAGTTAATTGTTTCCAATGTACTTCTTCAATACTTGGGTCAAACTATTTTTTTTGGTGAAAACTCTAAAACTGAGATGAGTCCAAATAAAAGTCCAGAAACCCTGGCAGTCGCAGATGGAAACTGCATAAAGAGAAACCAAATCAACTCATTGAAGCGCTCCCGTCGTTTCGCACTGGTAAAAAATAAATTTTACTACATGGGAACTACACCTCGAGACACACTCTCCATCAAAACATCTTTAAAGGGCCCCATTCTCTGATGTTATAAGTCAAAAACAGCGCTTTCCCTCGTAATTACAAAACCCGCAGGATACCAAGTATCGCATCCCGAAATCAATTTAGAAGCCTGACGCCTCTCAGACGCCTTCGTGAATTTGGGAGCTTTTAAGTTCCCATTTTAAAGCTCGGCAGTGCTTGTGACAGCGTTTGGTTGATGCTGCTGTTTTGATTTAAAGCCGAGCCCAAAACGAGATATTAACTTTTCAATTCGAAAGGCAATTTGAAACGAGCGAGACAAAATGTATTTTTATTGGTCAAAGATGGGAATTTTCACATTGGAAATTTGACGCTGGTATTTTGACTGTTTGACGACCGACTAAATAGGGGCTTTAGATGGTCCACTGGAACTTCATTATTTAGATTTCAACCGGTTTGCACTATTATTTTACTAAAATGACTAAAAAAAGTTGAACTGAAATATATTTACTGCTTGCAATGCAGGACAAAAGGAATTTGCCTAAGTCGTGAACTTGTATTATAAAATTTCTTAATCAATCTGCCTTTTTGCATGGTTTCGATTTAGTGATAAAACACCTTTCCAAGTCTTCCATGTGTTTGCAGAGGAAACAGTTTTTAACCGCACTTTCAAGAGAAAATATGCATAGCATTAATAATGAATCAGAAAATAAAGTCAAAAGAAATACACAATTAAAATTGTAATATGTTACGATACAAGGGCATTTTTCTGGCCGTACGTTAAATGGTTTGACTTTTATGCTTTAAGTTTTAATTGGCTAAAACAGAAGAAATTTTGAAACTCCATTTTAAAATGTAGATATTGTTTTGACGAGTTTCTTCGTAAATATTTAAGAGTTGGAAATGAGAGAAAAATAACTCTTCATGTTTTGAACGTTGAAGCATTTTAAAAAGAAATTGGTGTGTAAATACAAAAACTAATTAGCTAGAAAATCAATAATTGGTCAAATAGGTAGATAGAAAAATACATACAAAGGAATAGGTACTATAAAGAATACACTGCGAAAACAATCATGCAAGTTTTCTTTGATGAAAAAATAGACAAAATACATAAATGATACTATTTGAAGGTTTTCTGCAATTAAATTACCTATACATTTCAAAAGAAACCTGAATAAACCGTCTCTTGCAAACTGCTGTTTCAACCACCCGAAATAAATCAATTTTTCAGATATAAGTTGTAGTTTCATTATTTGTCTCATTTAAAGATTTTCCAAAGGACTTTCTCAAATTATGCAAGAAATACATTTCGCAAATGTAGGCTTTAAAAGCGGATACAACTGGCGCTATTCAGCACAATATATGCAGCCATAAATCTCATCTAATATCTCTATATATGACTCTAATATACACCGTACAAACACGATGATAACCCCATTTGACACAGTCCCACGTACCAAAAGGGGAAAAGTCATATGAATATATCTCTCTCGTTTCAATTTTGGAGGTTTTCGGATAACTTTGTCTCTGTCTAGAATATTAGTTATGGCACGAGATAAATGGGTGCAAATTTAAAATATTTTACCCTATGATGCCGAGTTTGTTCGCCTTTAAAGGGAGCAAACAATGAATATGACATGTGTGCGACTTATGCGACATGTTCAGGATATTCTTCATAGCAATATTTACCAATTTTATTTGATTTAAATACAAACCGCTTCGCTAGTCTTAGGAATCAACTTTTTGAGTTGCATTCCTCCACATTTTCCTCTAAAACATACCATTTTCGCAAAAAAATATATTGGCAAGCTGACGTTTGTTGAACAACTGTGTCTGACCGGAAATGAACATGAATAATATTCTTCAATTTGATAGAGCGAAAAATCCCTATTTCGAAATTGATACTTTCTATACACAATTGTTACACACATTTTTTAGTACATTTTCAAAATGCTAGTAAAATAAAGATTTAGCACGACACAAACATCATTATCCATTAGTTGAACTAATAATAATACCATCAACATCTGCCTATGGATTCATAGGTATTCACCCCGCAAAACAGTTCCACTTGTAACTGAGCCTAAATCATTGAATTGTAAAAAATCCACACCCCAATTTAAATTCAAACAGTGACGAAACAAAGAAATAAACCAAATATAATAAAACCACTAGGCAGGCCTAAATCAGAGTGTTATTGTACTCGCTCGAATTGTTTCTGAATTACTTTATTATTTCCGATACTAATCATTTGCTAAATTCGATTTGAAAGTGTGATTTAACAACCAGCGACGGATTGGAAAAAATTTCTGCACAAAATTTATTACATATAATTCTTCTTTTCACATGTTTCTTCTTCAACCTTTGCGAAAATGAATTACATAGATTCAGGACCTTTGAGCTGCAACCGTTAATGATTTCGTTCGTTTTTTGTTTCATTCTGAATTAGAACAATTAATTCAACCGGATCAGTAGGTGTCTGTGGTGAGTCTTTACAAAAAGAAATTATTTTTTTTCTAAAATTGCTTCGAGTATATAAACTAGCATTATTCAGTCATTTAATTTGAAAATCGGATCCGGCTCGAACTGAAAACAGTTCTTGTGGCGATGATTATATTCTATACAAATAGTAATTTGCAGAGTTGGTTAAGTTTTATTCAGAATTCGAAGCGATTCTCCCGCTAGCTCCAGAGAAAATCAGACGTTGTTGTACTGATCGACACTTCAGCTTCAACCTTCTTTCCGCACCTCAAAATTAAGTTATTTTAAAAAACTTAATACGGTCCGTTTAAAGATCAGTTATAATCGATATGGAATAAGCATAGAGTTTTTTTAACCACGCGCAGATGTTTAAGACTAAAGCAATATCTTTTTCTAATTTTTGAGGGGTGTCAATAGAGCACTTGGGGGCGAAGCACCCTTAACAAATAAAGTATTGAAAAAGAAATCTTCCATTATTACTGCTTTGTTTTCAAATTTATGAATAGCAATTTTGAATTTTGGGGCACGACCTCAGTCGTCCGATGAGTTTTTAATGGTCGTATATTTTATTTGCGAAACTGACTGAAGAAGTTTGATAAGTAAATTAAAGTTAGTGTAAAGTGAAAATGTCTTTTAATGTTGCTCAAAATTAGAAGCAAATTAATCAGTCAGGTAAAAAAGTGACTTGTTATTTCGTTAGAAGTTCCTCAATTTTATTTCTGTTCTAAAAATATATATAAAATCTCATTGACAAATTGAACAATGATAAATGTAAAAATTTCCAGTTTTCACACGTTTTCGACAATATCGATCACATTCATCCTCATTTAATTCCAATTGTCCAAAACTGCAATTTCATCTTCAACCCTTAAAAAAGCAATCCTTTTTGGTTCAAAATAGGCAAAAAGTATCAAACCCCCTTAAAGTAGTGATTCTGTTAAAAATCATTCTCAGTGAATAAACGTTGCAATTTCGCACGGTCATCATTCGTAAATCGGCAGTTCAAGGGTTAAAATGGTTGTTTTACCCTTTTCGGGCTGAAAATCTTGTTAAAATCATATAAAATGTGGAATCAACCACTGTGAAACCGAAAATAAGGGTTGAGAACTACCCTGTTCTTGACTTGCGCCAGGTAGCAGAAGAAAGGGGTAGATCAGGTAATTTCTGTGATTTTTGCCAGTAGATGTGAATCTAACGTTTTCGTACATATCATTACATTGTACAATACCAGGAAATTAGGAGCTCATTGTTGAGTCAAATGATACGGAATTTTTTAGAAAAGGAAATGTCAAGTCGGGATTTTAAGTTCCATTTCAACCAGTTTCTTGGGAATTAAAAAGTAATTACCAGACATCTGTTATAAAAAGTATTAAATTACATAAATATGAGAATGTAACGATTTCTGATACTTGAAAACTGAGTATAAAATTGATTATTAATTTACTCAACTGGTTTCTTAAAGCAGTTAAACTTGAGCTGAAGCTTCTCGGCACTGAATGGTTTGAAGTAAAATAATTTATTGCACACAAGTCTGAATTTTTCTAATACTTGAATTGTCAAATTGTGCTTTCAATTGGAGTTAAAGGTGTAGGCACTAAAAAAGGACATACATGTTTCGCATACAGTGAAATTTTCTCCTATTTTTAAGGGATTGTACGGTTTTCACTCGGTATCTATACCAAGAGTCATCACTTAAATATTATAAGCATATTAATGTCGCTATCTCTTTACGATACCTGATTTGATCTGATCTCAGGTTTTTAATTTTAATTTTGATTTTAGTTTAATTTTAATTAATTAATAATTGCCCTTCAAATTTAATTCAATTGAGGAATCGTTACAGTTACATTTCAATACCGACAAATAGTTATTAGTTTTTAAACATCTGAGAATTTTTCCAGTATTTTGCACGGTTGAAAAAAGTTCTCTTTGTCAACCAAATGTGAAATGTTTCTGCCCGCTATTGTTGGGACAGCTTTATCAGACTGGTCGTCGTACTGATAGGGCCGACCAATTTAGTTCTTTTCATTTTATTTAATTTTAATTGTTTTTGTTGTAATTTTAATCTAGCTTTGTTTCTTGTGCAGTTTTAACCATTTTAGACCGTTTAAACCCATTTTCGTTTTGACCGGTGCTTGACATGTTTTGTTCGGTGCTCTTGGGGATGTTTGCTTCTGTTTTGTCGAGAAAGTTTTGTTTTGTTTCCATTTGCTTAGTTTTGTCTGCACAATATCCTGCAGGGTACTTACAGTTACTTTGATTTTTTTTAGCTTTTTTTTTGATGATGACGTAATTGTCGAAAGTGCTTGGCCTTATTTACCTAATTACATACACACTTCATTACATAAAACTTGTTTGATTGATTTTCATCCAGTCTGTACACACCAACTTCTTGATTTCTTATATAGCAATATAGCATACGCTAAATTTACCTTTAAGTTTTCGGAAAATTGGCATCGGGAGTCGTAAGCAAAATTTCCACCCAAATTTATAAACTAATAAGAATTAAGACCAAAAGAGTTAAATTAAGTGCAGTTTTCCATTCATTGGTTCCTTGACAATATCCAAATCTATATATAAACTCATCTTGCACTCAATAATATTGAGTGCGTTTCAGTCAATATTCCTAATTTTCTGGCCGTTTTCCATGCCACATCTTGGAGGGGGGGGTTAAATAACTATTTTTTATGACCTTGGGTGGCAATTTTGCTTATGACTTTTAGACGCAAAATTCCCGAAAACTGTTAAAGATAAGTATGGGGTATGCTACTTAAAAAATGACTAGAACCTTGTAGACCCGAATAAAATTTAAAAAAAAAATTCTGTTTAAAAATGTTGTGCTCCACCCGAGAAGAACAAATAGGTTTTGTTTAAAAAAGTTGGCTATCATATCAAAACTTTTTTGGATCACCCTGTATAAACACCTGAGTTTTAAATAATTGTATGGAATACATGCATGTTTCTCATATAGCAATAGTTAACATTGCTTTATAATTTATGATCGAAATGCGCCACTAATTCTTACCGATTTTCCCTTGTATCCATGAGAAAATTAAGCATTAATAGCTTGGAATATAAAAAGGGTATACCTATACCAAAAGAGCATTCT
This sequence comes from Dendroctonus ponderosae, assembly GCF_020466585.1. Taxonomy (NCBI): domain Eukaryota; kingdom Metazoa; phylum Arthropoda; class Insecta; order Coleoptera; family Curculionidae; genus Dendroctonus; species Dendroctonus ponderosae. The sequence goes on from NW_026018165.1 coordinate 2,542,414, forward strand.
TATCTAGCGGCTGATGAACAAAATGTATGTGGTTGAGTTTGTTTCACAAATAGCTACAGGGCATAAATTTAATCAATGGAGAATCCGCTTTCAATATGCTCTAAGTCTGCCGTCTATTGAATAATGAAGTAGACATATCCCAAATTAGGTTCTTTGTTTACGTTCGTGTTTACAGCTCGAGGGCGAAGGAAAATATGTAAAATATGAAAAGCAAACTGTTGCCATGTTTTGAATCTACTTAGGAAAATATCTGAAATACACTATCAAATTTGTGCTTCTACTAGCTACATACATAAATGATACCGTCTCGTTGGCTGCAGAACAATGCATTTCCTTTCTGGTTCTTAAATAGACTTTTAACTGAACTTTTTTTTAAATCGCGAACATCGCAAATTCAATACTACTAGAAAAAAATGCTCAGCTCTATTTTTTCCAATCAAAAATAATCTCTCATGCGACTCTCAACTAATGGGTCGGTTAGACGAGTGGCTCTTAGAGCCCCCGGCAGACAAATGAACGTCGCTATCCAGATGGCTCTATCAAAGACTGGCTTTTTAGAAAATTTCCAAGGGTTGTTATTCGCTCGTTAAGGGTCGCAGCGATCATGGCAAACCGATTAATTAAGAACACTGTACTGTGGGTTTAGCTTGAAGATTCTTCAACATCAGATTGGATTAAAAATTCGACATTAAAATTTTGCATGTTAAAAACAATTAATTGAGCAAATTGTATAAAGTGTTAAAAAAACGTACCTTTGCAATTTGATTAAACACACTCCAAAATATTTAAACAGCCAAGACGCATGGTATGGTATGATTAAAGATAAATATGAATATTAAGATGAGGGCCTGATTGATTGCTCTTACATAAATATCCACTTAGACAAAAAATAGCGACAATCTGGATTTTGACTAAAAATATGAAGGTGAACTTGAAAACTTAAATTTTCAGGTGGAGAAATTAACACTTTCTTGCTTTATGCCTTAATAGCCACGATTCATAATAACAGTAGCAAAAGGACCATTTAAATATTATATACATATATAATAAGTCAGCAACCGTTTTTTATTCTGTTCAGAGAAAGCGAATAATTAATTGGTGTTTTATTGTATTAACTAAAAATGTGCCAGCTAGCACATAGTGAGACCGGAATAATTCGTTGGCCATAAATGCCAAAGTATTATGTCTGCTGTCCAATAACTTACAGATATGTTTATGTTGCACGAGTTAGTGGGAATGGACTAAAGCTATTAAAATTGATCGCTGAGATTCAATAACTAACTATACCATAGGCGCAGATTTAAATACTAAATAAATACTCCAGTTATAAAAAATGTTCATCAACTTGACGAATGGTTTTTATAGCTGAGTGGTTAAAAATAACGCGTCGTAAGTGATTTAGTCAGTTAAGGATTGTTAATTGTCGAGCTGACGGTGAGGATGTAGCGTAGTAATCAATAGGAATCCAAAAGGAATCCAATTTAACTATACAAGTTATTAAAATTACATTGCTGGGACTAGAAGTACTGGTAGAAGATCGTGTTACATTAAAGGTAGATTGAACACATTGCAAAAATAGATTTATATTGAACGCCACTGGCTCAGCTTCCATCGGTCGAACTATTCGAGTTTCCATTTGGAACAAGACGAAACATAAAAACAAAAGTCGCGTATACCGATAAAATGGCGATCGTCAAGACAAGAGACGATCGCGAGCTGACGGAATCCGTTCCAAGTCACGTTTCTGATCAATATAAGTTATGGTTTTTGGCTTTGGTTTCGGATTTTACTGCTGTTTTGATAGTGATTCATTACTTTACATTAGGCATGCATTCAGCCTGTATGTGAATATTGCCCGCTCTCCGTCGGAAAACGTCTCGAATTACGTTGATTTGTTTGTTTTCGAGGAAATTGCTGGCAGATAGATCATGCTTATTGTTTCTTCTACGTGTTCAGTATCAACGTAAACCGGTAAAGTTGATTACAATATGTCGAAGCATTAGACATGGAGATTTCAGAAAGAATCGCTTTACTTTTACTCTTTTTGTAAGTTTAGCCCTGGCAACCGTACGGATTTGGAGCTGAATGCTATACGATATACGGATAGCTATTCCACGGATTCCACGGATTTTTATGGAAGGTCCATGGGACTATTCTCAAAATACTCGTATTTCCAACATTATCAGACTGGCAAGCTGCAAATCGCTTTATGTGCACCTTGTATACTTTTATAAAATATATTATCCATACCTATTCTAGAAGCAAATACAAATAATCATTCATCTCCAGGAAGTGAATATAGAACTATGTTTAAGTGATCATTTGGATCAGGATCGTCCACTTTTGCGCGGTGTTTCTGTTAATATGCCGTCGGGCCGTTAATATCGGTCGTCACTTCTTTTAGTTAGCTCCTGGAATCGTTTTAAAGTCGGCGCCGAGACGCCATCAAAGCCATACGACAATGTATAAATCACAAAATAACTATTGTTTCTAGGAATAGACATATTAACGGTGAAAGCCCTTGACGGTTGAGCCAAATCAACCAATTTTTTTTATTATAACTTATATTATTATTGTATGATCTGAATGATGCGAAAATCAGAAAGCACCGTTTCAGACTGTGGTCTTCATAGTATTTGAAAAAATAACTTCAGTACCCATCGATTCCCTCTTGACAGAACAGTTTGCCTACGGATATCTTCGGATTTTTCAGAAACGATACGAGGAAATTTGGTATTAAAACGATGGCATACCTGTATGAGCATCTACTTCAATTGTGACTCTCTGGAGTCTCCGGTGAATATTGAAGCTTCTAAAAGATAAAAATTCTCCAAACAGGCAAAGTCTTTACTCGATCCACCATTTTCATAGAATTGTGATCAGAAAGACTCAAAGTTTCATAAAAATCAAACAAAAGTCCGAGAGCATTTAATTTAACATGAAAAAGTCTATTCCGCTCCATGATTGGATATGTTCATAATTGGCTGGGAAACCTGTTTTGTTCACGTCCATTCAAACTAGTTTGAACTAGAAAATATTTGAATGCGAACAGGCATTTTACATAAAACAGGCAACAATAAAAAACGGAAATCGAACTGCAAACGATTCATCCAAAAGGACGATCAAGCCCACAATGTTATCATGAGGTTAATTCTGTAGTTCGCTGCCTTCAGAAAGTGGTAAAAATCTCAATATCGCTTCTGTTGTTTTTTGGAAGCGGTGCCTAAATGTTGGTGCGGGAAGTGAACAAAATCAGTTCGTGAACATAGACGGCATATGCAGAATTATTTGGTCACAATAAGGCAAGTTCGCTAGATTATCCGTTTATTTGCTAACTGAAAGATCAAAGTTTTCAATTCGGAGTGGATCTTTATTGTTTGTTCAAGCGTAGTGTGAGTTTTTGAGTATTACCGGGTAGAAAATGGAGGATGGGGCGCCAGCATTCAAAGCTGGTAAACATGATTTCTAATCTATAAATCCTTTAGCTTGAACTAAGTTTAGTTTGTCGAGAAGCAACTGAAGTAGATGGCATTTTTTCTCTCTATTACCTCTGTCATTTCAATTAGCTAAACTTTTGACTACGTTTCTGTAATACTAAAGAATGTTTTTCTTTCTTTCCAGGTGGCACGATACACCTTTCGGTAAGTTTGGCTTACTTTGCCCTTGGTTGTCCTGTAGATGTAGGACATTTAGTCCCAAATTATTGACTTTTATTTAATTGTATTAATGCATGCCATATTTTCTCGACACGGAACGACGAGGGACGTTCTAGATTCTGGATTGAGTTTTGAAAGTTTTCGATTTTTTTTTCTGTTAAACTAATTTAAACTCAGATTTTGTACGTTAACGAATGAGGTCTCTACAGAAGACTCTTTTGATATCTAAAACTATTAACTTCTATTGGGAACTTTACATTTAAGTTTTATTATTGATTTCTGATAACTGACCGAATTACAGGGTTAACAGCGGAATTATGTGCACGTTTGAGAGTTTTACGCTTGTCAATATTCAGAGGCCATTTCCGTCCAAACTGTTTCAATTACAATTTTTCTTGAATGTTTCGAGAATACACTTTGCAAATCGAGGTAAAGATTCAAAGTATCTTACGACCATCATAACTTACAAGTTTTTCAACAGATTGCAATTTTCCGAGATGCAGTTTGTAAAGAAAATCTTACGTTTTGAACAAATGTCAACAGTTCCAAATCCCGATTTTAACACAGTTATGCAGAAAATATCTACATACAAAAAGCTGTTTTCCCAAAAAAATTGCGACCTTAAATCCCTAACGAAAACATTAATAACATTTGTGTTGAAAATTCGTCTTGTCGACTTTCAAACTCGTATAACTTTCAAGTTTCTCCACCGATCTCAATTTTGCAAAATACTATTTTTAGACAAAATCACTCGCTAAATGATCCAAATCGGGCCTGTATTAAGAGATTTACTAATTTATTCAGACTGAAGGATCTAACTCACCATATAATTATAATAACAGCATATAATATTCATATCATTCGCGCTGGTGTTTGCCATCCGTCAAAGTATTAATTTTCTTAAATTGTCTATAAAATTATATAAAAGTCGATATAAACCCAGCACAAGGGGGGGGGGTCATGTGCCCCATCCTCTGGATCCGCCCTTAAACATGCTTAAGTTTTATGAAGATATTAGGATATATCCACTTAAAAAAACTTAGTTCTTCTCTCTCAGAAAATAGTGTGCAAATCTATTATGTGCTGTGAAAGTCCTTGGTTTTGATATTTTTACGTTTTGATATATGTAATAGTCTTTTGTTCATTAGGTTTCATTGTTTTACGTTGAAATCGAAATGCAATTCAAATTTTCTAAATTCAATTCAGTTCGAAACAGCAGTTTCAATAAAATGTTAGCGAAGTCTGAGTACTGAGTTTCTTACGTCCGAAACACAAAAGCTCTTTTTCACACACACCAACTTACTTAAAGACTATCGAATGAACAGTGTTAACACTGGCAAATACACATGCACATACAACAATAGAAATAGTTGTCTGAACCACTGTTCGATATGATGATTCTTGATTTCCATTGGGTAATCCATTGTTCATTGATGAATGTAATCTTTGCCACAATTTCTGAAATCCACGGCATTCTTGATTGTCAAATGTGAGCGAATGAAAACTCAGTTGATAATATTTTCTAATTAAAATTTAAAAGTAGTCAGAAAAGTTGCGTTCACTAAAGGGTTCAAAAAAAATTATATATCGCAGATATCTGAGATATCGCACCTCAAAATGTAACTTCATTTCGAGTTCTACTGTTGAACAACTTTTCATATTGTAATGATTTTTTGACGAAATTTATTTCCAAAAAACAGTCATAATTTGATTTACAATCCGATTCTAAGCCATTAAAAGTAACCAAGAACGAACCGTCCCAAGCATATAATCCGTTTAAACTTTAATAGATGTAATTATTTTCAACTGCATATATCATTTCTGGAGACTGCGCTACTCTTCATTTATTTCGATAAATGGAACGGTTTCAAAGAGAAATTATGTTTTGTTTAATCAGTTTTAAATGCCGTGCAGGAATCGACGTAAAACAGGTAAAGTAAAAAAAAAATACTTTGGTAAATGCTGATTATGAGCTCTCTTGAATAGTAAAAATTGAATACACATAGTTCTGAGTTGGGCACATAATTGAGTCTCCAGAAATGATATTTGCAGTCGAAAATAATGACGTCTGTTAAAATTTAAACTGATTATGTGGTTCGTCCAGTCCATTCCTAGTTGAGTTGAAGAGCTATTTTTGCGAATCAGATAATACTTTTTTTTTGAAATTTTTCGCAAAAAAATTAGAACTGGAAACTTAAAATTTGTTATGTAATATCTCCGTTAAGGAGACGTTAAACATTATTTTTTATTAACTAATCGTATTACGTATTTTGATCTTAAATACCTTTGCTCTCGAGAGATTATCACGTACTTAAAATACACCCTGTATATCATATGAATATCAAGCAAAAGGGAGCTTAGAGATGATCCGCATGGAGTGATAAATAGAGAGAAGCGATTTTTTATTAAACATATGTTGCTGAACACGCTTGCTAACTCTAAGTGATTTTCTAACTCCTTTTAACGCCGCTGACTTTATTGATGGGGTGTAAAAGCACACGGGTTTACTTCGGCAAGGTTGCCAAACTACTGAAAGTTTCTTAAGTTTGTAGCCTTAATTCTAATGCCAATACTACTTTCAAATACATTACATTAGAAATTTGAGAACAAACGCAATATTTTTCACGAAGATAACGTAAAGTCGCCGGAAAGATAATGCTGGTAAAAAGGGGATAAATTTTGAAAATTTGGCAAGTTGACAACAAAGAAGCTAACTCACAAAGTTGGCGATATGCTGGGTATCTAGACGGTGTACGCTAATGGATTTATGTAATTTGTCTTCAGCAGTGACAGTCAGGGTGCAATGTCGTTTCATCTTGTCAATTCCAGCCCCCGTGCGAATAGTCATTTATACTCGAAATTATATTTTTTACACCGATGTAAATCTGAGGGCTGTTTTCCGCAAGATAGACGGTTTTGTTGTTTTTGAAACGGCGATGTGTGAGGAGTCAACCAAACAATTAGTAAATTTGTCGGCGTATTTAAAATAAATGTCTGGAAAACGATCAAAAAGTGCCACAATATTCAACGAAACTAATCGTTCTAAGAAGTCACAATCACAAAATTTGCAATTGAATGCATTTTTTGGTGATGATCGAAACAATGAAAATGTGTTATTATCTCGCTTTGTTTCTTATTACGTGACTACTAATCACTGTCTGTATAAAGTTAACATTAATGGAGCTCCAAATTTTGTATGAAATTATTGCCTGTTATATTTTTGCATTCGCGCAAAACGCATCAAAACGTGCAGTAAATTTAAGCAAATAGCAGAGAAGTAGTCAATGAAAATTGTATAAAAATTTAGATCCAAACTTTAATTTTATGCCGCAATATCGATTCACTATTCTTCGATAACTTATCTGAATGCTGATTTTTTATGTGCCCATATTTTGGAAAAATAATTTTAAATTGAATGAAACTCACCTGCTATTATCTGGGACTTGTTCTAATTAAATTACCGACACTTTAAAGCAAATTACCAATATGCTGACACCTAAAGGTCTACGATCAGAGTGCAAAACAGGTCATTGGTAGACTCTTTCCCGATAATACCGAATGTCAACTGTCATCAAAAAATCCAGCAGGCTCCAACGATGAGAAGACAGACACATTCAAGCACAAGTGCTTTCCCACACTTCTTATCGCATTTTAGTCGCAGAAGGCATTGATGCGCCTTTGTTTCATTATTTATCCCGGTCGATAAGACACAGCTTTTTTGCGTTTGTTTTTTTAATAGTCATCAATAAGAACCTAATCGAATAACAGGATAATCATCGATTCAGACTTTGTGATCCATAGAAACTCATGACCTGGCGAAATTCGCATGATTATGGATATAAAGGCCGCGAGAGTTATGTTATATTGCATGAGTCACTATCTATTTTGTATCGGACTTACAAAATGATCTATTGGCTCTAATAACGTTTAAATTAGTGAAGGAAATTGGAGAGTGCAGCTGCATCGATCAATAGAAGTGAAATCAAACTAAATTAAACAGCGCTGATATCGAAGGATTCAGTCGAGTCAATATGATGAGGATGAGAAAGTATAGAGAACACTAGAAAAAAAGGTTCCAGGAAAAAAAGTAAGCAGTTGAATTTCGATGTAGTAGTTAAATGTAGATAAAAACTGATGCTTCAACATAGGATTGCTTGACAAAGAGATTAACAATAAAATCGATGAAAAAAGTGACCAGTAATAAGTAATCAGATTCAATCATGATTGTATGGACAACTTCAGTTTTGGTACAAAAGTTAGCCAAATTACTTTCTAGCAATTAGGTTTGGTTGGGTCAGGTGTGAGGTTTAGTCCATAGGTTTCGCGGCTGCTAAACCAGTGTTCCGCGAAAACATTTGGTTGGTAAATGGTGAACGCCCTGCCCTGATGTGGGCTCCAGAAAAAGTGTGGTGACCTTTTCTTAGATGTTAAAACAAAGTGGAAAAAAAATATTTGTAAAAATTGCGCAGGCCTTTATTTTTACTTTTTACAGCAGAAATCAACCTAAAATAAATTAAATTCCTTTTAAAGTGCGGGAAGCCCTGTTTTAGTCATTGGAAAATGAAAAAATGTAAACTCTTTAAAAAAATTAATTATCGTATTAAATACTTATACATACAAAATCCAAAGAATTTGTCTCCAAAAAGTCATGATCTAATATTTTTGCGAAATCTACATTTAAATCATAAAATATAAACATTAAATGGATGATTGGTGCGAAAAGAGATAAGCGTTGTTTCTGTGAATATTTTTCGTATTTTCTTGCAGGTGAATTTTCAAGAAAACGATTTTTGAATAAACATGGAAGTAACTGAGCCAGTATCGATTAATAATTTGATTTTTCAGTTGCATCTGTGAAATAATATAAATCTCCCTTTTTTTTTGTTCAAATATGATTTAGACGAATTTCTGGTGTGGGAAGTTTAGGGATTTGTTCATACCTTCTAGATTGAAAGTTTGAAGCTGATTTTCAAGCCGGAACATTTCTTGTGCTTGATTGGAAGAAAGAGGTGGGTGGTTTTGATTGGATTCGAACAGATAATCTTGAGAATGAAAATTATTAAATGCTTGATAATATGTATTGTCGGAAAATTCGGATTTCGTTGAACGATATTGAAAATTACTAGTTTCTTGATTAGCATTACTTGGACGGGGAATTAGCTCATTAGATCGGTTTTGTTATACAAAACTGGTAGCACAAACTGAGGGTCTTTGGAAATTATGGCCATTTTGATAAAAAAAAATAGTTTTTCGAAAGAGACACGTAAGTATCAAATTAATTAATGCATTTAAGGTAAATTTTCTCAACCCTATTCAAAATCGTTGAATCAAGCATTCAACAAATCGAATCAAACTGCATAATATGTTAAATGTGGCAGACAAAAACATGTGTTTCTGATGTACATTAATTAAGTGCACATGTGATGATCCGCTATTAAACATCTTATTGAATATGTCCAATGTAGCGTGTACACTTTGAAAGAGAGAGGGTGCCAGGAGGACTCATCAGTTGAAAGTAAAAATGGGGAGGGTGTAAATGTGTTAATTTTGGTGTAAAACTGTTGCCATTTGCAGTCGATTTCAATGGGGAGATGCACATCTATGAATGCATTTTTCTCTCGATATAAATTAACATTTTAGGGGATGCGAAAACGGGGGTCAAATTCATTTCATTATTTTCATTAGTAAGTGGAGCCCTCAGTAATTTGCGTTGAAGAAAATTGCTTCAAAGCCACCAGTTGAAGAACCGGGTAACCTCTTAAACGGTAAATACAGGGCTGTGCTTACACTTGCACCCTAAATACTTGCATACTAAATACAAAATAACGATATCTTATCAGGAAACGTATTCAAATACTGTTATCAAATAGTTATTTTCAAGCTGATTTCTTCTGCATTTTATTGGGTTTGAAACAAATGTTCGAAATATTTTCAAGGCAAGAATTTCAGCACCTTGAGATGAACATTGTCAGCACTCTTTGTCGAGAGGAACATCGCTAGTATACCAGGTTGTACCTAAATAATTCGGTTCGATACAAAGCATACAAGGGCAGCGCAAAACATTTATCAATTTATTGTGTCAAGCAAATCCGGCAAAACGTTTGGATAGAGAGATGGGGGCCACTAAATATGAATCTGTTGAGAACTTTGACTGCTTGCACCAACAAACTCATGGTGAAACGGAAGAGTGATTTTAGAAATTTCTAGATGGACATAATGGGTGCAAATGTTTACACTCGAAGCTACGGAACATCAATCAAGCGTTTCCAAACAAGGGTGGATATTCAAGTAAAAATTCAAGTTTTTTCATAGGTTCGAAGCTTCAAGATCTTGAAACACCATCCAGAAGCCAATGCAAAACAAATCAAGCAAATCGCGGGATGCTATTTGAAAATAATCTTATTTTGAATTAGTGAAAATTTACTTGCAGTCAGAGCGAATTGGTGCGGATGGTCGTTGAATATGGCCAATGCATATATCACAAGTCGGGGTGATCTGTAGACAAGAAGCATGCAAGGGCACAAGACCGAATAAGGGATGATCCTAGATATCTGACAACTCTATTCAATCCCCACACCTGGCCAACACCCTGGTATGACAGAAGCGCAAAGGGATCAAAGAACAAAGTGATGACTTTGTTTGCGTCACTGATTTCCGATGGCTATATTAAGGTTTTGGCAAATGATGCGTGATCGTCCATTTCCATAAATGTTGGCGGCTTTTAGCATTTAAAAAAATGTTAATGACTAGATAATTAACATTTTTTGAAGTCGATATTCCATTTTAACTGTAAATTAACCTCATAAATAGTAATTATTTGTACGAGTTTCCATAACGATTCAATCGCCCCGGGCAAAAATTCCACCATGAATCCTGCAGGGACTTAAATTTAGATTAGGAAATATACTTTACTTTGGAAAACGTCAGCCGTCAGACACGTTCGTGTTGTATTTATAGCATTTATGTTTTGGCTTTTCAGTCATTCGATTTTTATCATTTAGGTGCCAAATTGACACATCAGAGTTTAGCGCGAATATTATTCGCCTCTCGATCGTTTGCATTTAAATATTTACGATCTCACGAGAAAAGGCGGCTCAAACGCCAACTGAAATAGAGGTTTGCAGTAGTTGATGGATTTTCCAAACGCACCGAAGAATGCCAAATATTCACTATTGTAATGTGATAGCAAATGCACATATCAATTGTTCTTTCATGAGATTTCTCTCTTTGTCCCAGTTTGTCATTATTCATCAATTAGGACACAGTGTTTTATATAATCGCTTAATCTGTTATTAATGTTATTATTGCGGAGGTTTAATTTCAAAGTGAAGAGAAAATGAAGAAAAATGAAGGTTTCCCTTCTGTTCAAGATTACCTAAATCGGGGGGTTCAGATATTACCATTAATAAGAAAATCATATGGACATCAAATAGCAAAATGTGTATTGGTTATTATTATCATGTTATTCTTATCTTTCCTGGGTCTCAGTCAAAGTGTGAAGTGAAAATTTTGAACATCGTTCATTTCATTACGTTTCGGCGAGACAACAGCGCCATCATCAGATTAAAAATTTACACAAACTCATGATTGGTAAAAATCAGCGTTCTTTAAGGTCTTTGCCTTCTTAAAACTAAATCTGATGATGGCTCTGTTGTCTCGCCGAAACGTAATGAAATAAATGACGTTCAAAATTTTTACTTCACACTTTGACTGATACCCAGTAAAGATAAGAATATCAAAACAAGTACATGCAGTCAGAATAAAGTTATTATTATTTTTGCATTTTGTTATTATTATTATTCTATAAATTATGTGCATGTTGTAGATAGAAACTTGAAAATATGTAGTTATACAATGTACAATCAAATTACATAAATCCCCCTGTTTTTCATGCAATCTAGGCCTGGGTAACACTGTGTTGAGTTGCGCTATTGAGTTGCTGCCGCTGTCTGAGAACGAGTTATAACTCATCAGTTAATGAGTTATAATTCATTTGTTAAAGCTTTACAAGACTCGAGACTGGAATTTTCACATCTAAAAAAGGGTTATTAACATTTTTCTAAGTAACGTTTTAGTACTTTGTTTAAACAACTAAAAAAAAGTAATCGAGATTTTTCCAGCAACAGAACTGAGTTCAAAGAAAGTCGAAGAGTTTTCTTGTAAAATCGATCTCTTAATTTTTTTGCATAAAATATTCAGTTTGCCAGTATTTTACAGTAAAACGTTAAGAAAACGCGGTATTTATGTGTTATTTAGAAATATTGTACCTCAAAGTGAAAAAACTCCAGTTTCCAAGAGTTTTTCAAATAAATGATTATAAACTTTCGCTTTTTCAGTTCGGGGAAATATTTTTGGAAAAACACCTATAAATAATTACATATTAGGGTTTTGTCCATAATTCGAAGCTGCAAAAAGTATTTCAAACATTTTTGCAAAGCGGTTAAGGGGGCGAATGTTCCAATAAAATTTGTCTTATAATTTTTCACAGAATATACTTGAAGATTGCCAGTATTTTAAGTAAAATTAAAAAATAATGCTATTTTTGCCTAGAAAGATTTGTTTAAAGAAACTTTGTTAGAACTGGAATGACCTGAAAATTTAAAGGAACTTTAGAAATCTTCAGAGCGTTGAGGGCGACGAACTTTCCCAATAATTTTTTGAAAACTTTTGCTCTGGTCGTTTTTTTTTTAAGATAGTCCTAATTACTTTCGGTAATAAACTGAATAAAATTATTTGGCTTTTGGTGCCAAATTCGAAGCCAAAAAGAGCTTTCTAAAGTTCCGGCAAACGGATAAATCATCATCAGAAAATAACGCTTTTTTGCGTTTTCGATTAAAAACTTTTAGTTTTGTGATCGGTTTTAGAGAAAACCTTAACGGTTTTCGGGAAAAAAACGGAAGGAATTTGATTTCTTTTTTGTCCCGAATTCGACACTGAAAAAAGGTTTTTGTAAATTTTTTACAAAGCTATAAATTTACTTTGTAATTTTTCGCGTAAAAGTCCTCCAGATCGTCAGTATTTTAAAGTGAAACTCTTCAAAATAGAGCGTTTTTGATTAGAAAGTACAGTCAAAAAAATTCAGTCAAAACTAAAAACACATTTCTTTACAAATTCTACAGTTTTCAGAGGACTGGAGGTAACGAGATTTGCAAACAATCTGTTATAAACTTTCACTTATTCTGTTCGTTTTTTGATAGAAAATTGTTTTATTTTTGTTCCAATTTCGAATCTGCAAAGGGATTTCAAAGCTTTTACAAAGCTACGAAGGATTCCAAATTTACTTCAGATTAAGATTGTCAGCATTTTTAAGTGAAGCTTTAGAAAATTGAGCATTTAGTAGAAATAGTAACTTGCTGGGAAATCAATTTTTCCAATCAAATCAAAAATTTAAATAATTGTCTTCGTGACAGCAATTAATCCAGTTCCTTTAATTCGTCGACGCCAAATCCTTTCGAATCTCTATTACCAACCCTTCCGACAGCTTTTGTCTATGCAGGACACCCTACGAAGAAGGCAAAAGGGCTTGATAGATGAAGCCGGCACGATATCGCGTGATGGGATGTCGTTTCCAACTTTGAAGAACTAATTAAGGATCTATTCAGGCTCGTCGGCAGCAATTTTCCCTAATTTAATATCTGATTTCTTGTTAAGTTTCGGTTTTGATGGGATTCGGGGAGTGATATCCCCTCTGGAATCGGCAAGGTAATCGTCGAGCCGCAACGTAAAATTATTGAGCAAGTTATTCTGAAGTGGTTGTTTACGGCAGAAAAGGTCTATTAGCCAAAACTAAGCAAGGTGTAGTCTGGGGATAGTTACGATTGGTCGAAAATTTCTGAAAATACTGGAAACGTTGATAGTGAAAACTGAGTGAGGATTAAACTATGAACAATCTTAATTCAATCATTGCCCTTAAAAAGCAAAACTTGATGGAATATTGCCATTGCTTCAATTCGTTCTTTTCAATCATTTGAAAACTGTAAGAAAAACATGATTTTGATATTGACAAGCAATTTTTAAGTTTTATTTGATTACCAACTATAATATTCCAAGTTACTTTACTCAAAACGAAATTTTGAAATTGCCCAATTCTAAGAGATACCTTTATAAGATCCTTATCAAAATCCACATATCAAACATTGAAAGTTTCATTTATCTTGAATGGAAAAAGTTCGACCGTATCTTTTTCCATAAATCACCTAATTTCGGCAATTCTAATGAATCGAATGATGGACTCTATTGTGACCATGAATGGGGTGTCGCGAAAACATCTGCTATCGATGTGCAGTGCCAACTCGATTGAGCGATCATTTAATTCCCCAATGTGGACAGTGTCGTTAGTAAGCCAATCACCATGTTATATATTTGCTTAAAAGATTGAAACTAGACTTTTTGATAAAGGAGAAAAGAGCTAACCACCCCATGCTATACAATTATATACAATTAATTATCCTTGCGTTGATGTCCTGAGGTCGATACAAAAATAATCTTCTTTCAATTTTTCCATGCATACCTTCCCGAAGAAAATAGAAAATAAAACACATTAAAAACCGGTGATAAAATGTGTAGATTAAGAAGCAAACAGTTTTAATGAGCTCTACATCAAATTAGAATTGACTTCTGACTGATATAAAGCATCACCGCAGACAACTATCTAATAATGATTAAGCGATTCAAGTAAGCTACTGATGATGGTAATAACCCCTCGAAAATCGTATAGTACAAGACCACTTTGTGTAAGGTGGTTTTCAAGCACAAGTGCTAAGGACAGATATACGGCATCTTTGCGGCTTAAGAGGGCCATTAGTGGGCTATAAATTCTCAGTACACACGCGGGTCTGATGAGATTTTATTAATTTTAAGAATGGCGCGTTAACATAATAGTTCCTAAAGGTTGTTGAACTGGCAAACAATCCGTATTTTTTTATTTTGTTCAAATTTTCGTCGATTTTTTAACAAGATATTTATTTTTCTTCCAGGATTAAGTAATTTTTGCGATTCAGATTTTTGCGAATCTTTCCCAGTATTCGGCGACCCGTTTCGTTTATGGGTTGTGAAAGTTTCAGGTTGCTGCCGGCTTTAGGTTGGAAGTTATGAATTTTTGATGCAGATGCAGACGCATTTCGCAGCACGCGAACATTCGTGCATTCGCTAAGTGAGCAAAAATCAGTACAATAAGTACTGATTTTTGTCACTTAGCGAATCAGTGTGTCAATAATATTCACAGTTTTCAGATTTATGGTTGTTTTATATAGTTTTAAAGTTTAAGGCTTCGAATTGCTTTATATTTCAAGCGAGAAATTTGTGATGAGTGGAAATTAATTGATTGGAAATCTTTGTTTTGGGGCCGGTATTCACCGAGTTGGAAATGATGATAATTACATTCGATTTGGACTAAATTTTCAAACTTTTCAGGCTCAAGTCTCTCTCTCTGATATATTGTGAGAGTACTAAGTTGCTACTTGCGTCGAATCGAGAATTAAGAAATTTTCAAGCAAAGCGTCCAGTTGAGTGGTTACATACGTGCGCTTTGGGGTTAACATTAATTAACTAAGGCCGCAAAGGACAGAATTTTATGCCATGTGAGCGCAATTTTCAAAGTAGTTAGATCTGAGTTTTTGTGGATAAACAATGGAACAAAAAACAAAGTTTCTCTTTGAGTTAAATTAGAAGTTACTATTACTAAGCAAAAAATGGAGGGGAGTGGAGGCGTTCAGTTTCGACATTCACTAACTCGACAAAAGTCGACATTCGGTGCTATTTGAGCGCGCACAGAATTGTATTAATTAAATTTTCTCTGTAGACTGTGAAAGTGCCAAGTTAGTACTTCTTTTCGGTTACAAGCTGGGATTTTTCTCCTAGAAAGCGCAATTGATTGGAAACTTACGTTTTGGGTGCATATTTACAAATTCAGAATTTACTACGATTAGAGCGGAAACGTTTTTACATTTAAGTTTTCTGTATAAACTCTGAAAATACGAAGAACGATGAAAATGAAGTTGAAGTGAATGTTGGACCAAAAATTAACGTTTCTACCTTCTTTTGCACATATACAAGTTAATCACTTCACATTTACTTCACATAAATATTATTTAAAATTTCTTGTATAAAAACGAAACTATCACCTACCTTGAAATTAACGATCAAAACAAACCCTCAAAAATGTAAGGAAACTAAACTTGGTATCTAAAAAATGTTGGACTTTATCAAATAACACTTAGGAAAATATGAAGCTTCAGAAAGCATGTACGCTAAAAACAAATATTAATTAGAGAGCCAAGAAGAAAAATATGAACAAACATTATTTTTTTGTTTTTTTTATGGATAAAATCGCGATTGTTTAAAATCGATGATCTCTATCTGGTGCCATTAAGAGACTTTTTTAGAAGATTTTAAAAATATCATGGAATTTTTTATCTACTGTTAAGAAAAAGATACAAAGATAAGCTGCAACCAAAAACGGAAATGTAACAAACAAGAATAGAATTATGGTAAAGTCATTATTTAAGCATTTATTTAATGTCCGCCGCTTAAACAGCGAAAGAAGAAGAACATATTTTGCAAACTCTGAAAATGTGTTAAAGAGTGATTTTCACATCCCAATCTGGACACGTTATTGACGGTCTGGATTGATATGCCTATCTGTTGCCGTACATTTCGCCCATTAAGCAACCCTAGTTTTATGGGGAAGCTCTTTTAAAGACACGGGGGGTTAAGTGGAATCTCCCATTTAGCACTGTAGGCGGCCAAAACACTTTGAGATAATGTTGTGTTAAGTGATAATAGAACTGTTTCATATTAAGACATTATATGATGTTTCAGTAAATGAACCGACTTACAGAAAATCATATAATTCATATAATCTGTAACTTTATGAAAGTAATAACGTGTTATTTTCCACAAAAAAAATGATTTTAGCAATTTGAAATTGAAGCAGATGTTAGTGTTACATATTTTCGCATAAAATGATCCTTATTTTACTATCTAAAAACTAAATATTTGCGATGCTTCAAGCGCAAACATTATTATCTATTTTCAACAACAACATTGCTCAATGAGAAATTTGCGGCAATGCCAATAAAACGGGTTGATGTTCTTGGAAAAGACATCGGTTGTACACTGGAAAAACTTAGACACTTTGTATTATCAACAATATTTCTATTTTCTTGCATCGGAAAATTATTTACCAATATTTATGATTCCCAGTGTAGACGGAAGTTTCTGAGAAGTGCTGCTTTATATACAGATTTATCTTGTAAAAGTGTAGAGTATACAGAAGTTTTCAAAGAAGGCAAATTTTTGATGGGCTAAGGTGCAAATATTCGCTATGGGAAATTTTACCAGTAATGTATATACCACTTTTGGACATAAATATTAAAGGTAGATAAAACGATTCTTGCTAAAATTCATAGGTAAACAAATAAGAAAAACACATAGCAGCATTAACTGCTTATCTATCTTTTCACCTATTGAATAACGCCTCTTTCCTTCTGATTTGTCAAATCTGTTCGCGGAAAATAATTCTTCTGTTCAAATTATTTCCTGAAGTAACAGGAAGGCAACGAAACTTTATTTTCGCGGTCAAAGTTCATAGGTGAAATTAATAGCAATCGAAAATAAACTTTCATTCATCTATACATCAGAAAAGTCTCACTGAAAATCACTATTATAGTTATTTCAGTTCCCAGCCCCTTTTTCACTACTTCACAACCCCATCCCCTTTTATTGGCCAAATCCACTCGACAAGAAATATCTGAAATCTCCAGTTAAGTCAATACAATAATGAGTTTGAAAAGTAAATCAGTTAGTTACGCTCTTGTGTTTTTAAGAGCTTTTGATGTCCGTACTTGTACAAGTCGGTTCCTTCATACACCAATTCGTTGTTTTAAAATGCTTTATCCCGGATAAGATCTTAAAGCCATACTTGAAATATTTATTGTCTCAGTGCAGCTGCTTGCGGACGAGCTGATGAAAGTCAAATTGGCACAATAAATATTTCATGTGTGATTTAAGTCCATTAAGTACAAAGCATATTTTTGCCTTAAAAAAATCGAATATATACTTGACAAAAATCAACTAAAGTAAATGAGAAGATCGTGATTGTAATTGCTTTTAGTTAAAGAGAACTCCTTCAATTTACATTTATAACATATTTCAAGCAGGCACTAATTTACCGAATTCTGGCTCAAATATGTTCAGTTTCGTTAATCTCTCAATATCGCCGATTATACAGCTGGATGTAAAATCTCATGGTCAATTTTATGGACCATTTAAATAAAACGCGGCAACATCTTTATGCAACATGATATCATTTCGGCAAAATCTAGGTGCTAAACCTGTAAATAATCGTATTTACAGGGGACATCGGTCCTCCTTCTGGTCAATTTGATTTGCCCATATGTGAGCGGAAAATCAAACACACCAAGAGATTTAAATATTCAGAAATTCGATATAGTATTGGTTGCGGGAAATCATCGTAAATAAAAAGTTTACGAGACTGAACAGATTCCGGTTCCAATAGAGATTCGTCTCGCCATAAAGTTAGTATGTGAAAAATGAATTGAAATATTTGTTTTAGCGGTTTTAAATCTAGTTTTATTAGTTCGGCGGATCCTTTTGAATCTGGCTAAAAAATTGCTTTCATCTTGTTTTCTCGCAATTTTATGTTCGTGGATCAACGAGCTAATACTGCTTAATCTGACCTTTTCGCCTTTTTTGAAAGATTTTAGAGCAAAGCGACAAAGGCTGTTTTCTGTTTTATTACTTAATAGACGACTATATGTTTCTTTTCAATTCTACTTCTCCGTTGGAAAGACCAAATATCGATTTTTAATAAAACAAGTCTCATTAAGTCTTGTTATTAGCAAACATGCAATAAAAAAAAATTCATCTAAATATCTTTTCTACTTTTTCTGCGGGAATTTTCTTTAGTAAGGTGGAATCATCTGAGGATATGCAATGTTAATTTTGCGATTGTGTCAAGAACTACTGGAACAATGGTGTTAACGCAGTTAGGTGATTTATTTCAAGGAAATTACTATCCAAAAGTGTCTTAATTTGGTGACTATTAAGTATTAATATTATTATTATATTAGTATTCTTAATTTTTTTTCTTTTTCTGCAGCTTCGTGTTCTTCGAGTCGTTTCTCAGTAATTTATGAACAAACAGTTGTTTCATAAAAGGATGTCTACTTGAGAACGGGTTGATATACTTCCCAATCAAAAATTCATGACACTTAATTTTTTTTCGATACTTTTTCTATACTAAAGTTATTTTGATGTAGTGATTTTATTTTTGGTCTTGTTATAATTTTCAGTTCCATTGGGTTAAATGGAGCCTTCACTTTTTCACGGTCATTATAAGTATACTCTATAAAGCTTTACCAACGCGTCCAATTTCTCACCATCTTTATACGATTTTGACGGCGATGTCGACAATTTACAGGACCAAACACGTGCCTGAAACATTACAGGATTGGCAGTATTAAGGGACGGTTGAAATTGCCTTGACAGTAATAACATATCATCCATCAGGCAACGCGTTAAGGAAAATAAATTTTGTATCGTATAGTAATTTGCTAGATAGACTTCAAATCAATTGAGAACTGAGGGATTTTTTTCCAGCGAAAAATATGTATAGTCAGCACTTGTACCTTGTACTTAATGAAAAACGAGAGTAAACCCTCATGGCTTTGGCGAATCAGCCACTGCCGGATAATGTATTAATTAATAAGAGCGCAAAAGTGCTCATACTTCTTTCAGGCTGGTTGTTCATTAGACTAACAAAATAATGTTTAATATTTCTGCTTCCATGTGTACCCAAATATGCTATAAAAGAATAACTGATCAAAGAATACAGCTTTGTTTAATGCAAGATTGTCTCGAGTGTGAAAAGCGTGGATCTTCAGAAGAGCACAAGTAAGCATTTTAATTTAATTTAAAAAATTAATAACGAAGACCCAATAGATATGAGCTAATAAACCATCCCATTAGTCGTCGTGCCACTATTGCTTTCACACACTTCCCTCAAATTATCCTTTTGACTGGCTCACCCCCTCATCGCCTAACGGACGTGATCTAAGCTCACATTCGTAGGATTATTGAACAATTTTTTTCTTGTGTTGTTTGGCGGTTATTACTTAATGAGGGCAAAGAACTGGTCGTTTAGAAGCAGACCTCTATTATTATTTTATAAATTATGATCTTTTTTTGGTCAACTGACGCGTGTCTGGGGTAGAAGGGGACTCGAATAATTAGAAATATAATAGATCAACAATGACAGAGGGAGTTTAATATTGAAGTTGTTAGTTAACAATACCGAATCATTCGATTTCTATTATTTGCTATGTTGATTTTATAAGCGGTTGATAGGAACTAGATCGAACTAGTTTTTCTCTAATTAAATTACGAAAGCTGTTTAATGAGCAAAGTAAAAATCCGTTGCTTCAAATGATGCCCGAAAACTTGTTAAACCGAACTCCGGCATGGAAACGGCAAAAAGAATCGAACTGAACTTTCCTTATTAGGCCAATTAAGACAACTCTGCAGCTCTATAACTTGCCGTTATCAAAACAGTGTCTTGAACCCTTTTGACGCAAATTGGCCGTATCTTTGGCTCATTTTAATTAGTAGCAACGGCATGTCACACTTTATTGTCACTCTAAGACGTCATTTTGCCGGATCTTAATTTTTATTGCTTATAATTATCGCCCGATGGTGTCATGAAGTTATGATCGCTCAGCCTGTGAGGCTTCAACTCCTAAATGGTGTGTTAATTTTAATTTTTCAGTTAGCTGGAAGGGTCCATTCTAGAATGGTCATGATTCAAAAGGGGGGTTGGAGTGAAACAAGCTAATTCCAATCTGGAACGCAATTGAATTTAAAGTTTAGTTGCAAGAATCATACAATTATTCAGTATTTAATTAATTTTGTTCTTTTATGGTCAGAACTGCATTTATACGGGGTGATTCAAAATTTGCGTCATTCCTTATAAGGGGTAATAGGGGCTCACTTGGCACAAAGATACTAGAAAAATATTGAAAGTTTTTTTTCGACAATTTCAAAAAGATACAACAGTTGAAGATCGAATTTGAACTTTGTTATTAAGCATTATTTTGAAAAGGTCTCACGTTTGATTGGTAGCATATTGAAATACTTAAGCATTCGAAAAGAAAAATTACAATCTTTCTGTCAAATTACGAAAATTGTTGATATTAAAAAAGTACTATTCTACAATTTTTTGATGAAAAGTCAAAGGGGCATTGATGTTTTTTGTCATTAACAGATAGTTGTAGGTAGACAGCCTTTGTCAATAATAACAAGCATTTGTCAAACTGTGGCTTATTTCAAAGCCCCTTTCACAAAATGTAAACCAACAGCGAATTTGCAAATATGCGATTAGTTATGGGAAAATGCCACAGTAACATAGCAGAAGCTGTAAGAACTTACACCAGCAAAGAGCTACACACTAGACGAGTGGCCCGAAATGGGCGCAGATAGTGAACAATCTAAAGGTGCTCCGCTTCCAGACCTAGAGGAACAGGTATTGGAGGTGATTGCAGCTGAGTCTTCCAGGAGTACTTGAAGCATTACACAACAACTGCACTTTCTCAAACACCGGATACTTAATTGTCCCGATAACTCCCCCGTGGAAGGGCCTACATTCCTACCATGTATGTAATACACTCCGGACACTACAACACATTAAACCTCTGATCTTCCAAACACCGGTTCAAATTGAGCAACAGTTAATAAACCGAACACGAAACGCTGCTCAAAATATGAGCCCAGACTCAAAGTGATTGGGACACAAAGATGTTTGGAGTGAAACGGGCAGGACTTCTTGCTCTTGGGAACACTTGTGTTTTAACAGCATAATTGTATTTTATTTGATCAATGATATTGACCAATCATACATAACCTTTAACAGGTTGTTTTGGATGACAGTTCTGACCTATGTAGGTATCACGTAGCACTCGGGGGGCTGTTTTGTCGCAGCACTGACTGCAAAGTGACACCGTTACCTCAACGCATGTTATTGTCTCTTTTATTTTCTTTGCTTTATGTTTATCCATGGTTATCAGAGTTTTTAATAATTACGAGAGAACAGGTATTTACAAAATGTTAATTAGGCAGATTACCTTGAAAAACATTGTTGCCATCCTTCTGATCTAGTTTTTTCCCTATTTTTTATGTACTCCCAAGACACCCCCAGACAACACCTCCAGAGGAATTACGCCTTTAATTAATTAATTAATTTTGAATCACTCTGTATACTAGAAAAATACTTCGTTTCAGTGGAAGCATCAAGAACTTAAAAAGCCTGCAGATTTAATTCTGAATAGGTTTTTTTCGACTTAAGTTTCTTGCAATTTCAGGCAAAAAACATCTGTGTCCGATTTTAAAATATAAATTCGTTATCAAACAAAAAAATAAAATGGAGTAAATTCATTATGAAATAGTTTCAATCAACAAGTTTAAGAAATAGTTGACGGAAAATTTCCTTAAAAGATCAGAACATATTTCGGAGACAACAATATTTTTATTTTTTTATGGATAAATTATCTCATGCTTTGGTGCCTAAGAAAATAGACTTTCCGCCAATTGCAAAATTTGGAGCAGTTATAATACGTGATTAGAAACTAAAAGTTTTCTTTAAAAAAATTGTTCTGGATTTTATTTGTAAAATATTATTTTGCTTCTTCCGAATTATATTTATTGTACGTAATTCAAAATGAATAAATGCAGTTCTTTCTGCGATATTGTTTCAAAAAGGTTGTGCGTTCATGAGAAATCTCGATGATTATCGTCGAGGGTGTTTCTATAGGAAGGACTACAACATCTAAAACAACCTTAAACCATAATCAAAACTGTTTCACACCGCAAATTTTCAATGGAATTCAATTATCTTCACACAGAAAGCGGCCGACTGTCAAGTGAAAGGGCGAAACCATAATAAATTAACTGGGTGACAGAGTTCGCGAAGAGAAGCCCTTACTTTAACTGGATTTCGGTTGTTTTAGCAGCTTCGGGTCTTTCGGTCCTTGGAAACTGTGGAGACAATAATCATGGGCGATGCTTCCAATTGGGGTTGCCTAAAGATTGCAAATTAATTTTTTTGAATAAGTGACACAACTGTATTTCTTGAAATACTTCTCTCGTAATAAACGTTTTTGGATTTAAATTAAATTGACATGAATTCATCCCAGCAGATAGTTTTATTTATTCGTAACTGCAGCATGAACTGATGATGAGCAAAACAAGACCACGACCAGAACTTGCATGGTCTTGTTCTTGCACACACAGTCTAAGACTTGCTGTCTTGCTGTCAGGCTTCTGCATTGAATCCTAATTTTATGTTTTTCGCTTAAAGTGATTCGTTGGTATGTAAAGCATTTAAAGCGATCCAATCTTTTGAAAATGTTAAGGGCTACGAGAACTGATTTATTGCGGTTCCATAAAGAATTACTTTTTGCAAGAGTTTCTAAATAAAACTAAACTAATTAATTTTGCTTTTACCGCAAGACCAAGAGCAAGACTACAAGACGAAAACCACTCTTGCCCATCTAGGACCGTGGTATCTTAACGCATGGTAAAATGAGACGAGAGCATGAGAAGTTTTTCACATCTTCAGTACCAAAGAGCCATTCGGTTTATTTCCCCATTACACTTTCATTTTGTTCTTATTCTAACGATGTTGGATCTTAGAGGGTTTTCTGATCGCAGTTTCAATACTGGACAATGAAAAATCATGATGCACATCCGAAATCTACACTAATCCAAAATTGGTGGTTTCACTGGAGGTGTTTTTTTTACTTGAATTTGTATTACCATTTTACTAGAGATCTTTCCAACTTGTCCGACATCACAAAGATCAATTGGCTAACGTGTCAAATACCAGTGATAAACCCAATTCCAGCGGGAACGACATTTTGAATAAAAGTTGGCCGGCTAGTCAATTGAAACTTTATAAAGTCAGCAACTTCCAGCTTTGTGCTTCGGATCCTGTTCGTGACGAGATGACAGGCTCTGGACCGCAAAATGTGGCGTTTTCAACTTTACAAAACTGACCGGAGGCACCGCTATGCCCCCAGCTCAGCGCTGTGCTGTGCGGCGTCAGTATTGTATTATTGCCCATCAGTTTTTGCTTTTACTGCGACAATGCCCTTTGAAACTCCTGCTCGAAATTGATTGTTTCGATGACCGGAAAATGATGAAACGGTTTTCATGTAAGCTTATGGGCGCGTACATTGCAAAATGCACTACTCAGACTAGCGTGAATGGGGGTTAATGCGTAGCTGGCTGCAGGGGTTACACGCAAGGAAGCACCCTATCCGGAATATGCTCTATTATCAGCATATTAATACGGACAACTATTTCTATTCAGGCAATTTGCAGCAAAATTGTTGAACTACTTCAATAATCCATTTTGCCAGAAAGTTTGAACAGTAAACAAAGCAGAAAAAGCAACCCAAGTCTCTATTTTGGTATAGTTCCTCTGGACGCATGTCCTGGGTGTTTAGAGACTACAGAAAAAAATTGTCAAATAACTCATCCTTCTAGAAAATCTGAGACGTTGTTCTGTTGAGCATTATCTAAATACTTGCTGCTTTATGTGTGAACCAATCACGATAACCGAAAAAGAGCAAAATATAATTTTACTGATTGAACTCTTAATTTGATGTTTTCAACTTAGTTTTTACAAGTGAATATTCCAAAGCGTTGATATAGAATCAGGCATATCAGAGCGCAGTTTCCATTACATAAAGTTCATCATAGAACTGTTCAAATTCACTTCATAACCTCATTTCAAACCATCAATTTTCATTGTTTGAATCAAACAGGAAAACGTAATTCTGTTTTTGCGGTACTCTCCAACAAACAATTTTACCACCGTCGCAATTTTGAATCACCCGCACTTTGTCCCATATGACAAATAATTCAAACGTCTTTAAAAAAATGCCAATACAAAACATGCAGTTCTCAACCTAAACTTATTCGTTGTTGTTTGATGAACATAAGAGAAAGTCATAAGAGGTTCTTGTCAGTGTACTAAACAATTCAAGGAGACGAATACAAAAAAAGCTGAACAGGATAAGGATAAACGGTAGACAGGATAAGACGTTCGACCGGAAATGGGACTGTCAAGGATCCCGCTAGTCCCGGAAGTAGGATCGGGAGGCCTGTCAGACGCGTGCCACGCCACCGTTTAATAATACGAATGATAAGAAAACGGTATTGCAGCAAGTCGGGGCTGAGCCGAAGAATAATGGAAAGGTGCATTATTTTGGGTCAGGCCAGATGTTTCGATTAACCGACTTTTTTCATCTGCAATTCAATAATTCAAACGGTAACTGGCATTCAAATTTTAGTGTTTGTTTAACACTGTCACGGCCCAGATTAAATCGAAGAAAATAGGTTGAGATTAGTAACTGTTTCTAGATTTTTTCTTTATTAGTTTGTTAAAGCAATCTAGTTTACACCAATAAGCTACTCTTCTTTAACCTAATCTACTAGATGTACATTTGCAAAGTGTTAGCCTGTGATATTAACTTCGGCTTTGTCATTGGATAGTCACTATTTTAATGTGTACATATATAGGCATACTTCTTTTCTTTTGTTAAAAATCAACGATTAATTCCATGCACTAGTTCATAGGGTTTCACTCGATGTAGTCTTCTTGTTAAGCCATCGTTGTTCAAAAGCTGGATGGCCTCAATGTTGATGTGATTTTGTAGTCTTTGTTCATGACTTTTTGCATAATTTTTGATTACATTGTCCACTGTTTGCATCTTTAGGTCTTTATGGAGGTTGCCATTCCGGATGTACCATGGCGCACCTACGATGTTGCGTAGAACTTTATTTTGATAACGTTGTGTAACATTTCTGTTGCTTTGGCTGGTACAACCCCAGAATTGACTACCATAAGTCCACACCGGCTTGAGGACTTGTTGCTACAGCAAGAACTTATTATGCACTGACAGGGCAGAATTACGACCCAATAGCCAGTACATTTTACGGTATCTTAAATTTAATTCTTCTTGTTTTTTCTTGATGTTTCCATATGAGAATAAGTAATTAATTCGGATCAGTAGAACTTAAATGAAAAACCTCACTAGTTTTACAGTTTAGTTAGTTGGCGTACCTAGGAAAAACTGAACTTAAAAAAAAGTGAAAGTATGATATTTGTAAATTTATAGTAAAATTAGTAACGTAATAGTAAGTAATAAGTAAAAGTAAAGCACAAAAATAATGTAAGTAATAAAAATAAGCGTGATAAGTCGCAGTCTTTTTTGTTTTATTTTTGGCATTGGAGAACCTCAAGCAATCATAAAATGCAAAATAACTTTAGAAAACTACCTAATTTAAAGCGATGTAGATTATTTATGTTCATCTTTAAGAAGCAAAGTTATAGCGTACAGACTATACAAGACGATGGGTTCTTGCTTGAAACTGTCCTTTGTACTATTGACGTTATACTAAAACGAATAAATTGAAGAATCAAACGTCGAAAGCAAAGTATGGAAAAATATCAAGGAAAGAACATATGAACCTTGTGCCAACATGATTATTGATAGTACAAAATAAAAGAACTAAATACAGTTGGGCCCATAACTGTGAAAATTTCTATTAGAAAAACAATTATTTTGAAAATCGTTTGAAGAATATAAGCAACTACATGCAAAAAAAGGCATGATACAGAATTTTAAACACAATCACTGACTGAGGTGTTGATCTAAGTTTAATAAATAGTTAATAATTAAGTATAGTTCTACATTTAATCATCTTAAGCGGTCTTTATTAATTTGCCTTCAATTTCATTTCCAGACCTTCACTTCCAGTAATGAATGAATCAATATCTGAAAGTATCTCACGGTTACATGCCAATTATATTTGTCAGTTATTCATACTGAGGCAGCGCAGAATTGGAGCCAGTCCATTATAAATTCATAAATAACGTCAAAGGGAATATTGACGATCGGAGAAACTTTTTGTCATCTGAGAAAATAAAGTTTTGATACACGACAATAAGGGGCTTAAATGAGTGACAAAAATGTGATCGTTTTCGCACAAAAAAATAGCGTAAACCTCTCAGTTTTTTTCATTTTAAGCTGCAAGTAGGTTAACTCATAATATTAGCTAGCTTTAGATGAAAGTTTACATTTTAAAAGTTATATATGTAGTAGCAAGAAAAGTTTTAAAGACGGATAATCGAATTGAAAATATAGGCTATACCAAAACTCCCTACACTCCTAACCGAATGAATGTAAATTAATTTCTCGTTTTGTCGCTTAATTTATTCATATCGGTTATTGCAAATTAAAAACGGATCTATCATAGGATCAATTTCGGTTAAGACACCCATTATCTTGGGACGAGTTCTGCAAAATGCGGTTTGTTTCCGCGATGGGTTGAGGAGGGTTAAGAACGTGTTTATTGAGATTGATGGGATCTCTTACACATTGCAAGAAGTGCAGCTTATAAATATTTACATATGTAGGGTAAATCCCTGTAAATTAAATTAATTAATTAAACCCAGCAAAGGTGGTTACCGGCATATGTTGCAGACAAAGTTTTGTCTTATTAACTCAGGAAGGTTTTCCAGTCATTTTACTACTAACGAGGACCCTATAGGAAATAAAAAATTAGCTTCCGTATTTTTTGGCTGAAGGTTTTCCTTTTTGGCTGAAGGTTTTGAATTTCTTTCAGATGTATTAGCTAGTCATATTGACTCGCTGATTAACTGCTCAGAAAAAGTACCAACTCAGCAGCTAAAACTTGTAGTTTAAAATAAGCAATTTTGAACGTTCTTGCAAAAAGTGCAAGCAGTAATAAGTAGAGTAAAAGGTCCTCAAGTCAAGAAAAGCACATCGGTCCTTCGAAGGCGTTCAGCTAAGGAAAACTGTCAGGTAATAAAGCGCACATGTAAGATATAAAACACGCAATCTGGCCATCGCACGCGAGTTCCGCCATATTGTCGTCCTTTGTGTCGCCGATGAGAGATTGTCCTGCGAGTCGGTCGCATGTCCTGCTGGTGATTAGAGTTTTACACTAAAGACCCATTAAGTTAAAGGCTGAACAAAAGGCGATCGAACAGGATGAAAACGCGACCGCACCAGTTCAAAAAATGCCTCAATATCTATACTTGAACATAATGGTCAGATTTGCGGCAGTAAGTGGTGGAATGTGTATTGTTTTTAAATAATTTCCTGCTGTAGTTTACAAGGATGCTATAATTAAATTTTGATAAAAAGTTTTCACTTTCTGCACGAGATTAAATTAATTAATCGCATCGTGATAACTGATTATACCATTCATTAATATTTTTAAATATTAAACTAACTACCTAATTTTTTCTTGCTTAAATATCACAAATATGCTGCGTATTGAAGTGCGACCAAACTTGCTGGAACCTAATTACCTTCATTGTCATTGAATTTCTCGCGCTGAAGAGCCATTGTTTCGTTGGCTGTGTAGCCAGAAATTGAGGATATGGACCTGGACGATATGTAGTTCCAACAGAATGGTGCCACTTGCCACAGAGCGAATGAAATAATGGCTCTTTTGCGCGAGAAATTCAATGAACGTATTCTGTCACGTCGTGGCTGTGTTAATTGGCCACTTCGATCATGTGATTTGATACCGTTGGACTTCTTATTTTGGGGATATTTAAAGAAAAAAACAAGAACATTTCAAGAGCTAAAGGATGAGATAATTCGGCACATTAACAGCATTGAACTTCAATTATGTCTCAGTGTCATTGAACATTTGTACCATCGGACAGAGGTAGGCCACCGAAGCCGTGGCGAACATTTGGCCGATATTTTGCTTCACACATATGTAATTGACATGGATCCTTCTATCATAATTAAAAATATTGAGATACTTCTCTGAAAAGTTTTTGTTTTATTTACAATTAACATCGTGCGTTTAAGTTGGACCGCCCTTTACTTTTATCGCAAATAAGAGCTGTGTTTGTACATGACGATTCTTAAAAATTAAATTTAAAAACGCCTCAAGCAAAAAAGAAACACAAATTAGAATCTAAACTCTCTGATATATTAACATAATAAACAGGTCAACCAAATAAATCGGAAATATATGTGGATATACTCAAATATAAATATGTACCATGGATAAGACAAAAGTAAACTTTAAAATTTAAAAGTTCTTATAATAACTGAATGTAAATGAAAGTGTGGGACAAAAGTCGAAAATTGATAATTTCGATTTCAAGTTCAATTTTAATTTTCCTTTTCTTTTTGAAAATATCAACAGTTGGCGGAATTAAGTATATATTATTATTTGGTTTGTATTGAGAAGATTCCCACTCCCTCTAGGAGTTTTAAGAAAATATCTTACTAAGGTGGTGAGCTTATGGCTTCAGGCTACTGCAGCTAATGCCTTCTAGGAACTACAAGAAAATTTGAATTTCTCGATTTTCAAAACCTCGAAACAGAATTTTTTGCAGTAGTAAAACTGTTTAAAGTAAAATTGTAAAAAAACCAACAATTTTATATACACTTGGACGTTGACTTTCGGATAAGACAAACTTGTATAAAACGCATTATTTTTGCGCAAATAATGTCAGTGAATTTGGTCACAAGAGCTGAGGACCACACCGTATATACAGGGTGACTGATTCAAATTTGGCGCCATTTCCGTTAAGGGGTAATACGGGCTCACTTGGACGGTACGAGAAAAGTATAAACATTTTGTTTTCGATAATTTTCAGAAGATATTAACAGTTGAAAATCGATTTTCAACTTTGTTATTAAGCATTATTTTGAAAGTGTTTAATCATCTTTAAGCATTTTTAATTGGAAGCATATTGGATTACTTAAGCATTCAAAAAGAAAAGTGAGGATCTTTGCTTCAAATTACGAATTTTTTTTATATTCAAAAAGTCCTCTTCTACAATTTTTTGATGAAAAGTCAAAGCGGCAATGATGTTTTTTGTCATTAACAGATAGCTACAGGTGGATAGCCCTTGTCAATAATAACAATAATTTGTTAAACTGTGACTTACTTTGAATTTCCTTTTACGAATTTGCGGATATGCGATTAGTTCAGGGGAAATGCTACAGTAACATAGCAGAAGCTGAAAGAACTCACGCCAACAGAAGGCGAGGAGAGTGGTTCCAGAAAGATAGTGGACGACAATTGATGTTCCGGTTCCAGACACAGAGAAATTGGAAATAATTTCAGCAGAGCCTTTCAGGGTCACTCAGAACATTGCACAACCACTGACATTTTTCCAGGCACCAAATAAATACCGGCTACATTCCTACCACGTATGTAAGCTACACATTAAATGGATTACTGAACAGCGGTATAAATTGAGCAAGCAAGCAAAGTTAATTAACCGAATACGAGAAGCTGCTCGAGAAAAGTGTATAATAAGGTGATTACACAGGCACTTGTTTGGAGTTACAGACTCAAATGTATGTTTTTGTAAGTTGTAAACAAATTAATAATTCGAGGTTATGAGTTTCGAAATAGGTTCCGTCATTCAACGATTCCTGTTGAATTTACCGTTTATCCTTGTCTATCTTATTGTCACATTCACTATTTATAATTATTTTTCATTTATCCATGGTTATCGTCCATTTATCCATGGTTACTGCAGTTTTAAATAATTATGAAGCAACAGGTATTTACGTAATGTTAATTAGACAGATTACCTTGAAAAACATTGTTGCCGTTTTTCTAATATAGTTTTTGCAACTTTCTCAGTTTTTAATAACAATTAATTTGTTTTACTATTATTTTTCTGTACTCCTAAAACACCGCCAGACAACACCTCCAGAGGAATGAGTCCAATTTTGAATCACCCTGTATGATCTCGAAAATTATTCAGTTAGATAGAGAAAGAGAACTGGGCAATAATTTGGTCTAAATCGTCCAATAAAATATATTTTTTTTTTAATAATTTTTACTGTTTTAAAATTTTCTGAAATGCGCTCCTGATGAAGAATATTTTATTGCATGATTTTTGTTTTTGACTTGCTTTAAGGAGTACCACTCGAGTCATAAAGTTTTAAATTTAAGTAATTTTACTCGAGTTTATTTTAAACAGTCCGTTTTTTCAATAAGAATAAAATTACTTTTATTTGAAATTTGTTTCATATTTATATTCAACATTTACAACTCATTTTTTAGTAAAAATAAGACAAGAGCTTGAGTACTGAGTTTTTTTGAATTTTCATAAAATATCTAGTATTCAAATGATCCAACATACGAACAGTGCTTTTTGAAGTCTTTAGGTCCTATAGATAAAATATATTTAAGCTATTAAATTTAACTTGAAAGTAACATAATTGGAAATATTTAGGAGGAGGATAAATCGGCGTCGACCAAATATAAGAAAAAAATGAAAAATCAAGCGTTTCGCATAAGACAATTCTGTTATTTAATTTTCATTATTGCTGTTATTTGGAATAACTTATACTCAAAAATTAGTGAAAGATTTAAGAAAACGAGCTCGATTGCAACAAAGATCATTAAATATGATGCAAGTGCGAATGTTATTTTTTATCAATAGTTTGTTTCATTTTTTCAAACCCTGCTGCTAAATTTCTGTATTATCAGCAACAAGAAAAATCCACACAAAAGAACTTAGATAACGTAACGTACAATTTCCAGTTATTAAAAATATTTCCACAAATCAAGCACTTGAATCAAGTTGCCACACCGTTAAGTTAATCTACCATTAATTACCATGATTCATGCCTGAAAACGTTAAAAGGCCTTTCCATCGGTCAGTCGCATGTCCGCCGTCTTAAAACCGTCCCTTTCCATAACTTAGCATCCCCGCATGGAAAGGCACTTCTCATAGATATTCGTCCAGATAATTCGAAATTGCAAAGAACAAAGGTATTAGGTCGCTTATTGCTTTGTCAATAAAGGAATACGATTATGGATTAAATACCACCTTATAGCTTTTATGCGACCAAGTCGCAAGAGTAATTTATTAGCCGGCAACGATTAAACTTTAAAGGTTAAATTAAATTTGATGGATCGTTTGAGAGAAACATGCACATGATTTGTGTTGGAACTTAGTTTATTAGGGCCTGGTTTGTGTAACTTAAAGTTTACCACACGTCTACTACTAGTGTACTGTATAGATATAGTTTTACTGAATTGAGTACACCAAGGAACACAGTTATTTTTAAATCATTTTCAACTGATTACTCTCTAAAAATGGGAACTTTTTAAGTTGATTAAGAAAAAAACTGTGATTGATTGTCATGTGAGCGGTTTAATTCATTTTTACCTTGATATTTACTTAGCTTTTTCCACAATAAAATATTATATATAAAACGTCTTTCACTTCACCAAACTCACTTTGATTTCGTTAGTGAGAAAGATTGACTTAAATAGACATTAATTGTGATAGTGAATCAGAAATTCAAAATTAAATATGAACTATTTTTTCGTTTGGTGCAGTAATCGGGCACCACATCGGGTACTTCCTTTTTATTCTTCAATTAATTTATCTTCTGAATGGCCAGGATGTGCTTTGAGGGGTTGAAAGACAACTGAAGAAGACAAACCTAAAGAGAATGTAAAAAGCACACCGTGTAAAATAATACCTTTTAAAGGATGCGTTTGAAAGCACTCCAAATGTAATCTGTCTTAGATATCTCGATTATTTTGCGTCGGTTCAGAGGCGCCCATAGTAAAAAAAATGTTGAACATGCAAAAAAGTTTTACAAGCAAGCGAAATGACCCATAGAAGGCAGTTTATACTATTATAACTTCAAAATTCCTCTCGTCAAGTATTATCTAATTGTTTATTTTATTAATTCAGCAATAATATTTTATACAAAAACTGCAACTTTTCAATCCAATAGGTCTCCCCTGAAAAAAAATTAAATTTGGGGGATAAAACTTTTATTACTGTCCGCCGATGTATACAAGATGATTAAAAATTGGTCATTCCTCTGGAGGAGTTGTCTGGGGGTGTTTTAGCAGTACATGAAAACTGAGAAATTTGCAAAGAAAATGTCAAAAAGATGGTAACAATGTTTTTCAAGGTAATAACAATAACATAGATAGAGATAAACGGCAAAATCAACAGAAAAGTAGATCCCTACATTTAACGAAATGTCAAATTGTTAACCAGAAATTGTTCTTTATTGTCATCATAACCTCGAATTGATGTGTACACAAATCAACATACATTTCTGCCTTTACTTCAAACAAGTGCCTGTGTAATCAGCTTATTGTGCACTCTTCTCGAGCAGCTTCTCCTGTACGGCTAATTAACTCCTGCTTAGATTGCAACGGTGTTCAGTAAAAAACCATTGGTTTAATGTGGCCTTGTGGTCTGTGTATCTTGCATACGTGGTAGGAATGTAGCCCTTCCGCGATTTTTATTTGGTGTCTGGGAAAGTGTCGGTTGTTGCGCAATGCTTTCGAATACCTCTGGAAGGCTCTGCTTCAATTATCTCCAATACTTATTCCTGTTTGTCTGAAACCAATCTTCCAGAGCCTCTGGACCTTTTTTGGTGTAAGTTCTATATTAATGTGGCATTTCCCCAAAACTAATCGCATTTTCACAAATTCGATGTTGGTGTACATTTAGTGAAAGGAGCTTTAAAGTAAGTCATAGTGTGACAAATGCTTGTTGTTCTTGACAAAATTAATATTAATGACAAAAAAAGAATTGCCGCTGAAAGTTGACATTCGATTTTCAACTGTTAATATCTTCTAGAAATTTTGGAAAATAAAATGTTATTATTTTTCTCGTACACTCCAAGTGAACTCCTATTACCCCTTAAAAGGAATGACGCCAATTTTGAATCACCCTGTATATATTATTTACGCTCTTGAAACACTGATTTAGTGCTACGCCCCTGCTTCATTCCGGAAACTCAAAAGTCGTGTTTAAAAGAGGAGGATTGTGTATTGTTTCTGACGGAAGATGGTCCTTTGAAAGAAGATATGTAGGTGAAATGAATGAAGACTCGTAATGTGATCAGGTTTCAATAAAGAAATGGTCATCATTTTTGTAGTTTCTTTCGTTGCTTTGCACCACCCATAGCTTCTCAGGGGTCTAAAGCGATTTGCGGTTTTCCTAAACTTTAGAATTTTTACGGCAGCTCTTAATTTGACATCAGTCTATTGTTTTCGATAGAATAAACTATTCAATACAATATTGTTGGTGAAAGATAAAGCCATTTAAAAACTCTTCAATATTGGTCATGATTTTCGTTCGGTTCACGCAAACTTTAATATTTTTACACCCACCTGATGAGATTAGCAGGAATAAAATCGCAGCCTTCATAAAATGGAATGTAAAACCTACTTATTTGTTAACATCACAATGCATCGTTTCGAAGCAATCTGGTTGACGCCATTTTAACTGTTTTTAACCACCTATGTAATTTACCTGTGATAAGAGCATTCTCACAAAAGCCAATTAAACCAGAAACGGTCGTAAAAGATGTTGAGAATATACCAGAACGTGCCTATTACTGATTTTAAAAAAGCATAAACTGTTATCATTGAATGTTCAATAATTTATTGCAAAATTCATCACAGGTTTTCAGATAAGGAAACTGAAAGTATAATTGTTACCAGATGAATAGAGCGATTTGATGTTGTTGCGAAATTATACCTTTTGTTGCCGAAATTATTTTCGTGGATGATGAATACCTTGTGAGCAAGCCCATAATATTAATCCGTGTATTTATCATAACTTCTAAGTGAAATTGGCAGTTTTGACAAGGAAACTCGTCGATTTCTCATTAGAGCTACTGTAAACTGTAAAGCTATTTTTGAGAAGAAAAAGCCAAGTCCATTTTTTTCCTTATTTTATTCATAATTCGAAATTCTATGATGCTCGGTTATGGTTGCTGGTATTTAATTTCGCCTACAGCTTAACTGTATACACATTGAAATTTGTTTGCTTCCGTTTCAGCGAGTTTTACTTATATTCCAATAATTGCTAAAATATAGTTTTTGTATAGTCTTAAGAATCAGATTGTGAGATATATACAAAAAATTTAATTAAATAAATTAATTAAAAGAAAAGATAGACGAAACAAAATTTATAGATACCAAATCGCTGATTTTTTACCAGAAACCCTCACAAGTCTCTTTGGATCGAGGAACTTCCGTACGAAATTTTCATTCAAAATTAATTGTATTGGAATATGGAAAATTGGATAAAACGTGGATAATAGGTTTGAAAGCATGGTGAACTATAATGGAAATTAAACCGAGAGTTTAAAACGGACATATGTACAAAAAAGTTAGCATCAAGCAAATCATTATGTGCAGATTTAAACAAGTTCCAGACAGGGTAGATTTCTGTAAAAAACGGTTATATGTGAAAAAGTGGTTTGAGATGTTAGAATTTGTCTCCTAACATAATTGGAATTTGGGCCTCCTAACATGAAAATCGAATACCTTAAACTCTGGCTCGAATTTATAAAGTCAATACAAATTAAATAAAATTGCTAGTTTTGTTTGATTTATTTAAAAATTTGATATAACAGAATTAACTCATTTGCTTTTTTTCTGTATTTGATAATCAAAATGGTAATTTCTAACTGAAACTTTATATTTATCATTTTCATATTGCTTGTAAATTTTATAATTTACCTACATTTGCAAAATATGCTTATGAAAATAATATTCCCGGTTTTAACAAATATACCACGTTTTATTCCTGTTCCAATTGTAAAGCTTTCAATGGTTTGCGCATATAAAATATTGGAGTATTTTTTGCTTTTACAATAAATTATAATTTAATATTTCCTGGTCAATAGATGTAACCTTTTGATGCATGATATTCCTAACTTTTATGTCGAACCTTCGCAGTTAAATACTCCTATTTAAATACTGTAATTTTGAGCTTTTGGATCAATAATTTAATATTTTAATTCGTTTATTTTCAATAAACCAATTGATGATATAGATTGACCTAAGTATATCTTCCTTTGAAGGGCTGTACATTGTCCTAGCCCATACTTTACTTGTCCAAAATCTGAAGTTAAATGGTCAAATAAAAAACACTTATCAAAATTAAACGTTAGCAAGTAACTGCAAGCACAGACAAAAATGAACGAATTTGCTCGACAAACCAAAATAACACTAAAATTTACTTTTATAATCTACGTATACTGGAAAAGACTTGTCCCGTTTTAGTCCAGGCGGATTAGATTTTTTCGGGCTCTAAATAGATGAAGGTAAAAGTTTATTGGAAGTTGTTGGGAAGAATGTTAAAATATTGGAAGAATAGTTTGAGCGCGATTTCCCGCTGTAAAACATTGTTTAAATAAAAAAAATAAGAGTGCCAAATACCGTTTTTTTACACATAACTTTTGAAGCGTTGATGCTATTGAAAAAAGTTTAATACTTTAAATACTAAATATTTCTACGATATAAGACAAATAAAATTAAAATCCGTTCATTTGTTTAATAAAAAATGAAAAAACCCGCAGATGTTAAGGTTTTTTTTTATTTTCTATAATTAATTTAATTTTGCTTCAAAAAAATTTCACTATAACTTGTTTTGAAGGTCTTTGTGTACTTTATAAGTGGTATAAACTTGAGCTTAAACTATTCGTAACTTTTTGTTCAGTCCTATTTGTTATGTAAAAAGAGCTCTTGCCAGATTCTGAATAAGTTTTTCTTGAGAAGTCGGACATACTTCTCTGAGGCTATATTTTACTCGTAAAGAGTCATACCACAACCTATCTACAATAAAAGCCAATTTGATTACTGAATGGTAAATTGTTTAAATATTAAGTTGAAAATCAGGAGTGTGTGAGCGCAACTGTCCCTCGTCTGAAATTTGTGGGCTGGAATTGTTTATCATCGACCTATGATAAACACGGTCAACGACGTACGTGCAAAGTTCTTGATTTTCGACTTAATTTTTCAACAATTTACCCTTCATTAATCAACGCTTCCATTATTGTAAGTTGGAGCATAACTTTTTACGGGTAAAATAGACTCTCAGAGAAGTCGCTCCGACGTCTCAAAAAAAACTTATTTCAAATCTGGCAAGAGACTTTTTTTAATAGCAAATAGGAATGAACAAAAAGTTCGAATACTTTAAGCTAAAATTTAGACCACTTATAAAGTGTACTTATAATTTCCCTACATAACTTATTTTCGAATGAAAAAATGTGCGTTTGTGTTTATAGGTACGCCAGAAAATTTTAAATGTTGCAGAAGACTTCTAAAACAGCAATTTACTTGTTTCAATACGACATCATTTATTAAAAGAGTTAATAAATTTGAACAAATATTATCAAATAATAAGTTTCAGAGAATGTGGAGTTTAATAAGTACATAATTTAAAGCAGTTCTTGACGTGCCTAAATAAATACTGTTTAATGTTTGTTGAATTTTGTTTTATTGAAAATTTTAGCAGAATGTGTCTTTTATTTGGAGATCCAATTTGAGTTACTTAGCATGAAAAATCGTAGAGGTTTCCATGCAGAATATTACGAAAACAGTGAGAGATATCGACTAGCACCAAGTAGGTACACATTTTTTGTTTCAAAAATATCGGAGAACGACACATTGGCAACAAAAATAAGTAATTTTAAAACCCAAGATATTTCTGATGTTTAAATTACTACAGACGGTTGCATCTACCACCCTCGACAGATTTTGTTGGTGAAAGTAAAACTGGTTAAAAATCTATTAAAAACATACATTTATTTACACTTTCACACCCCGTAAGTGAGAAACTATTATCGTATAAGACTAATTTGCCTGAAACGCAATATTTTTACCTAAGCAATATGTCAGTGAATTTAGTGACATTAGGTGTAGACCACCCTGTATATTGCAATTGGGCAAAATTGTAATTAAGTGAGAAGACAAGTCCAATTTTTTTCCTAGGAAACAGAGTGCTTTCTTAATTAGAACGCACATGAATTATTCGAAATAAATCACTAAGAACTAAAGGAATTTTGAATCATCTAAATATATTATGGACTTGTCCAATTGCAACTGGCGTTCTTACAATAATAATATCAATTTTTTATAGGCAAACGCAACGTTTATTTAGAGCGAAACCATGCAAGTTTAAAAATTTTTGGTTGATTAAGACTGGAACAAATTAAAATGCTTACCCTGAGCTGTCACTCTTCTCGCCACTGATTTGGAACGCATCTTCCAACACAAATAGTCCAAGCGAGGTTAGCGCGGTTTATTTACTCATTACGCACTAAGAAAAACAGTCAAGTGAAAGAAGCTGAAGTTATGGGTAAACTGCTGAGCCAGACAAGTAAGAAACCGGGTGGTCAATTAAAAAAAAGCGCCTTTTGTGATTAGTCTAAATGTCTTGTCCTTTTCTGTTCAACTTTGGATGTGGCTTGCAAGTAATGTCATGCTCGCGATTGAATCCTTCCGCCCCCCAACTCCAGCAAGTCGCAGGACTGTAGAGACAATAAGAAGCTAGCCAGGCAGATCCTCGCGCACTTGTCACTAGCACGCTGACTTTTTTCTCTTCTTCGTCTCCTACGACGTCGCTCGCGGCCAATAGGCGGTCGCTGTCATGTTTTGTCACTGCGGCGCGATTGTCTGTTGTTTCGTGCGCGCGCGTTGCCTCCAACGTCTCCTCGCAGGAATACATAGGAGCCTAGATAAGAGAATTCTGCCGATTTTGAAACGGGTCGATAGGGTTAGCGGGGTGGGGACAAGGATCTTCTTGGGGGATGAGCCAAGCTCGGCGGATAAAGAGGGGACCCCATCCCACTACCGAGGGGAGTTGGGGATATTGTGGTTTGTTGGAGGTAATATTTTTATTTGGGTCGCGGCTGGATTTTATTATGATGTACGGGATGGTGTGCCTGTTCTGGCGGACTTCTAATGCCACTGGCACGTACGTTTAACAATGTAATATTGCCCTTTCAAATAAATAACCTCATTTAGGTCTTGTATGATGAATGTTTGCGATTTTTTTGCTTTTGTTTGAGCGTATTCACTGTTTTCTTTTGCAGGCAAAGAGTGTCCATTTTTTGTTGTAAATCGCGGGTATCTCAGTTATTATAAAGATAGAGACATGCGGTTTTTGCAATACTGTGGCCGATTTTTGTCAAACGAAAGGCGACGGTGATAAATGTGGACCTTCCATCTGGGTTTCGTAAATATAGGGTGTTTCTGAAAACTATGCGTAAACTAACTCTTTCGTAAACCATTTGTACCTCGAATATAAATTCTGAGTAAACCCTTGCGTATTGTTCGAAATATACAAGGTGTCGCATTTAAGAAATGCTAGGTTTGGCTTGTATCTAATAAAACCTAACTTATAGGAAAGAGCTAACTACGCAACTGGATTATATGTGGAAAAACCTGAAATATCCGGTTTAACCTGTACCTTATTTTGTTTCATATTCGAGATGCGAATGGCGTCGAAAACTGCGGACTTTTCAAACACCCTATATTTGCGAAATTAAAATGGATGAACCGCATCTATTGACTTGTGTTAAGACCGTTTGAGACATCGATTTGGAGTTTCGATGTGTGGCAAACATTCTCAGTGATCTTGATTTAGAAACATGTTTGATTTGAAAGGTCATATATTGGTGTTTACAGAAATGGAACTTTGTGCCTTAGTTGCAGACAATTGCAATTGAAGACAATATTTTTTAGGAAATAGATGGAATTTAGCTATACACCAGTGGCGGCCGGTCAGAGTCAATTTTTTTCGGGGGGCCAGCCAGTGATTTTTATTTCATTAAGCAACTTATTGGTGTAAAATAAGTTTTTTTGTGAATCTAACAATCTGTTTACTTGTTTCTGTTTTAATTAGACAAACTTTCAATTCTGACAAAAATCAACCACAGTTTTTAAATTCAAACTTTTTGTTTCTGGCTGCCACTTGGAGGATGCGCCACTGCTATAATCAACAGAAAATCTTGAATTGATTGGTTTGATTTTTTAAAGTCGAAATAGTCCTTAACAACATAAATTAGTTGAATAATTATCATTTAAGGTTCATTATAATTGTTTGTTAGTTAAATAATTTTTGTTAATGGTTTTTGTTTGTTTTTTTTTTATGAAATGCAGCGTCGATTCTACTAAGATTACTATCATTTTCCTCGGAAATCGCGTCAAACTAATATTGAAATTATGTTTCCTATTAATTTTGTAAAATGAGTAAATGATTATATAAAAATTATGTCAAAATAATGAAAAAAGATCGCGACGATGGTTAAACTTTGCAAGACTAAAATGGACAAAAATAGCTAAAAACTGCGAGAGATTGAAGTTGTTAAAGGAGAACATGTTCAAAAATGGTCGCAGGAAGGTTGAAAAAAAATGTTTGTAAACATTTTTTAATATAAAAATTTAACTGAACATAAGCAGCACTTACGTTTTCAACGTACGCAATTATCTAGGTCTGATCAAACTTAACATTAAAGAGACATTCTTGACTTAAACCATTTTTTTTCAATTAACAGAAATAGGTATTTCCAAACTCACACTCAACGTCAAAAAATTTAACTCCCAAACTTCAATTTTTTTTAAATTTTTACAATTAGGTCAGTGACGTTTCAATTTGTCCTCGTAAGTGAGTGTCTAATTTTAAGCACGCAATTAACATTTCAATACGGGTGATTTGAGCATTGGAGGTCATTGGATCAAAGCAGACAAATGTTACTTAAAGTGCTGGAGCAAAATCGTCCGCTGGAAACTCCGCCTTCTGTACTAACGAAGATGCGCAGCATTTTGTGATGCCCCAAAGCATCCTATCATTGCTGTTGGGATGGGAAGAGGCGTCGATGGGGAATTATCATGTGGGGAACGGTTTGCTGTCTTTCTTTTATATGAACATCTCGCTCGAAAATTTCTTGATGTGGAAACAGCTCAGAAATGAGTAAAATAATATAATATACGGAAGACACAAAATGTTTCAATGTTTAGATATTGCAACTTAAATGTATGCACTTAGTTTGTCAGCTTTATTTGTCTTGTGCATTTTGCCAGCAACTCTATGCATAATGATCAAACATCCAAGCAAAGTCAGTAAACTTTTGAAATAAACATTAATTTAATTTAATTTATTATTGATTAGAGGTTTGGAACGCTACCAATAAATCATAATTCAAATATTCCAAAGGACATCAAACTGTTCCGATATAAATAGTTTTTCTTCCTTCAGTAAACATGTCCTAAACAATGTCTGTAAGCGGGTAATTACAGGCTTACCCTCGTTGGACAAATACGAAGCCAAACTGACAAACAAGACACGTTTCTGTTTGAAGAACAATTAAAATACGA
The DNA here is from genome assembly GCF_020466585.1 of Dendroctonus ponderosae. NCBI lineage: Eukaryota > Metazoa > Arthropoda > Insecta > Coleoptera > Curculionidae > Dendroctonus > Dendroctonus ponderosae. The sequence continues at coordinate 2,583,324 of NW_026018165.1, forward strand.
TCAGTGAATTATACGGTTATTTTGCTGTAATCGATTGTGGAACGGGTTTCTTGAATCCGATTATGAATTGATAGACATTGCCGGAGTATGGAAATTAGTAGTTTATGCTTCAATATTATCATGCCGACAAAGATTTAAATGTTAAAAGAACGGGGATGTAAGAAAAAGAAAGTTCCTGGCTAAACCATAAAGTTCATTTAGAAATGGAATTGTTGCAGATAATTTTTTAGCTGACGTTAATCTAATTAAGGCAAATATTGCCCAAAGACAGTGTGAGTGTGAACCCTCATTGTTTTGCCACCTTTCATTTTAATAATACATAAAACTGTGATCTAAAAATGTATTTAAAACAATCTGCATGAAAATAAAATACGCTTCGATGTCTTTCACTTCCGTTTTTGAAGAAAAATTTAAGATATTTTTATATAATGACGATTAGACAGATCAAACCCTGCTGATATTTTAAACACGTGCATCTAAAGTAAATTTTGTTGTCCTGCAAGTAATGAAAGTTTTCAATTTGATGAATTTATTAAGTTCCTGTTAAAGTCAGGTATCTGATTAATACAAAAAATGAAGGTAGAATTAGAAGTTCATTAATATTTTGACTTTCATGGACAAATTATAGTTAAAATGTTTGCATACAAAATGTGCTAATAAAAATAATATGTAAGACTCTTGGCTTGCCAAGGCTGATTATTTCATCCACTGGAAGTCTAATTCCGGAGTTTCCCTTGTGGAGCTTTTGAAATTTAGAAAATTTGCGTCCCATTCCTGTAAGCATTGATAGATTTTTGCTAATTGTTATCATTAGTTGCCAACTGCATTAATGCGATTATCATTCGAAAATGTTGGCAAAATATTTTCTAAAGTTAGCAAAATGATGTATAAAAATGACCTAAAAAACCCAGACAATTATTTCGCACAACTTACCGCAACTATCACAAAAAAATACAAATAACTCATTATAGAAGCAGATTGAGATTTGAAATTAGGTCGCATTCGACTCTAATAAAGCATCTTAATAAAAAGTACAAACTTGAGGTGTTCGAGTCGAAAGTCTAAATGAGTTGGAAAAAATCCAGTTTGCATCACAACTTTTTATAATTGTCTTCCGGTGTTTACCATTTCCTGCTCCCGCACATCAAACGCATCAGAATTCGAATCCAGATATTTAAGCAAACGTTATCCAGCCCTTTCCGACAAAATAAAATCCGGTTTTTTACGCTTCTCTCCTCCCGTTTCCAGTGAACTTTGTGACATCATAAACTCTATATAGACGTAAAATATGACATTAAAAATTACTGCAAACCCCCCCAGGACAATCGCCCAGTTCATTGCGCTATATTTTCCTCGGTTAACTTCCATTGAAAAATAGCTGGCCGATCCCACAGACCTTTCCATGGATAGGAAGTGGATTCATCCATGCGAGCAGCGCATTTTAACCACTTATCCACTTACAGATACTTTTGGTTTGTGCTTCTCCCTGCTATGAATCGGCTTGAGGTAAACGGTAGTTACAGGGGGCCGAAGGAGGGTGTGTTGCTTTCCGTCAATATTTTTTTAATCATGGAAAAATATGCGTATGTTGATAAGATGATCAATTAAATATAATATTAATAAAAACATCTGAGAAATAGAAATTAATTTTACAAGTAAGAAGGCAATGAGAAGATAAAATTAAAATTATTTTACTATAAACGTTGTTGGGGCAGCTTCAGCATCCACTGAACGTTCTGTTTTCTAACGGGGTGCTGCTGAGGGCTGTTTATTTTAAGCGGCGGCAGCCAAAGATTGATGCATACTTGATTTGTTTGCTCTATTCCTGCCTGGTTCTGTTTACAGAGCGACGCAGCTAAAACAGATGGTCCAGAGTACAAGGTTTTCGCAAAATTTCCTGAAATTTCCGTAGGATGCTCTCAAATGGGCATTCCTTTTTTGCAAGAGAGGTAAAAATTTGTTATATCAGCGAGTTCAATCCTACTTTTGTTCTTCTCTGATGGCATTTCATTGCTAAAGATTATCGAATAATTTGAGATTAAATTTATAATATGCTCATTACAATGATCTTCTCTTCCCGTCGATTTTAACGTTTTTATATCACTGGAAGGCTTAAAATCCCCAAATGCTCACTTAAAAAATAAGTATTTTCAAGGATTTTAGAAAAAATTATTAATAAAAATTATAAATTAATAGTATATTACGAGATTAAAAACATGTTAAAAATGAACCTCTGAATTTTGTTTCAACTTGTATTCTTCTTATTTATTCTTTCAAATTTTAAAAATTCAAGCTTTAATTTAAATAGGTATTTGACAAAGTTTATATGTACCTAAATGGCGCAGATGCAAATTACACTCAGTGCAGGTGTTTTTTACGGTTTTTGCATCCCAGTAAACACTATTCCCGGGAAATTTAAAAGGTACCTTAAAGGAGATTCTTAATTAATTGAGATTTCTTAAAACAAATTGTGGTTCCTCTCAGCTTGCTAGCCTTATTTAGTTCAATATATTAATATTTTCGTCCCAGAATAATTTTTTTTGCAGAAAATTTAAAAAAAATCCCTAGATAATTATAACAAATCCCTTTTTCCTTTTACCTAGAACTAGGAAACTAGGAAACTTTTTAGAACTAGGGAAAATTCCCTAGTATGGCTTCACTGCAGGAAGGAGCTAATTTTTCGATTTAACACTAAGTTTTAAATGATATATCAAAGTAAAATTGTTTTAAGTTTGCAGATTCGTACCTAACAATAGTACCTATTAAACGAGACTGGTCTTAGTCTTGTAATCCTGGTCTTGCTTTTACCAAAACAGCATTTGCAAAAAATCACAGCAGATGCTTTTATTGTTGTGTATTAGTTATTATTATCTTTTGATTTTATTATTATTATTATTATTACTGTTATTACTAAATTAATTTCACTTAATTGTACGCCTTATTTAAAAGAAGAACTTCCTTGTCTTGATCCTGCTATGTATGACCGTCATTTTTTAAATGTAGGTATTCTCTGCATACCTATTGAACGAATTTTAGTTTCAAACCTCGTCTCACATCGATATCCAGAGAAATAGTTTGAGCATTGGCCTTCCTCACATTGAAAGTGACTACAGTTCACTTCAGCAAGTTCACAGTTTTTTCCACATTTTGCTTAATTTTGAAGCATTAGCGTCTTAGTAAGTACTAAAACAGTTTTTCATTTGGGCTAAAGCGTTTTAGATAGTTACAGCTGCAAGTTATAAAAAGTTCAAAGGTTGCTTCGACATAATTCTATATCCATGTATGCATATCGGAGCTAAGCGAGAATAATTTTAAATCTCCATGTATCCATGAGAGTATCCGTTGCAAGAGGAAATGTGATACACGTAAAATTCCATACCGTGTTCAGGTTTTTGCCAGTGGTGTGCAGCAGCTTTATAAAATGTTGGACTCAATTCTGCATGCAATTTTTCAGGTTTTCGATTATAAATCCTCCAAATATCCTTTGAAATATTGGATGCTGTTTTGGGTATGTGAAATAATGCGTTATTAACGCGTTCTTTAGAGTAGTAAATAAACAGTTTGTCAATAGCGAGTGCAAAACACCCACTCCCTCTCACTTCTCTTCACAGGAAATCATCTATGAGAAAATAGAAAGTGTGCAACCAAAACATATGTAGAAACAATAAACGACGAGAAAGTCAAGAATAAAGAAATAATAAAGCGAAAGACAAGGACGGATAAAGAGTGATTGATATATTCCTAATTATTTTCAAACCTTCTAAGTCTAAAGCCGTATCTTGCTGTGAGAGTGAAAAAATTATTATACACACCATCAAAGCCATTCACTAAAATCCTACCTTCTCATATTTTTTGGACAACTAAATTAAAACTTTCAAAGTTATATACACATGCCTAAACTCCTTTTTTCAAATTAACAGCGCGTTTCTCCGCCGCTGACTGAATGCATTTACCAAACACTAAAAGCTGCAACTCTCAGGTGCGATGTGTTTCGAGACTTTAATGTAACCACCCACTCTTACACAACTTCCATTGTCGAGCCATCTGCATCCTATTCGAATGCAGGATCTTTGGTTTTTATTTTTTTTTAATGAACTGTGGAAAATTTACGCTCGTGAGGATTTCAGTTCATAAAAAACGTGGTCCCTAACGATTTGTTTCAGACATCAATTCACTCAGTTTGTTGAAATTGTTGCAACTGAAACCAGTCTCCTGCTGTTGGTTAAGACAAGAGCAAGCCAAATAATGAAAACGGCCCCACTTTAGGACACTTTATTATTTTTGACATCAAGAACTTTTCTTTATGACAAAAACAAGAGATTCTTGTCCTAAAAGGTAAAAGTCCATTATTTTTTAAATGCCATCAAAGAAACTGTACAAATAAAATTTCTGAAACATATCCAGCCGCCATTGGTTTAAAGCGAAGGCGTGGTATGATGTCCTTATCTGTTCTCATCCTGCATAAAACGCTATCTGTGGCTGCGCATCCCACCAATCGAAATCGATTGTGATGCGGCATGCGCTGAGCTTTCGTTGTCTATTTCATGCGCTTCTCACTTTGGTGTTATGCAACGGTTGATGGTATAAAACAGAGACAAAAGGAAAAGCATTCTTTGTCTCTCGTATGAAAGAGAGAAGTAAGAATTAATGTTTATTAAGAAAACAGGCAGGCAATTTAGGTGGTATTTCGAAAACTGGACTTAAATGTTTTGGTACTAAAAGCTTGTAAAGTATCCCTGTTGTTTTTAGTTTTGCGACAGTCCTCAATTTAAATTATCTCTCATTCAAACAATATGTTGGAATATTTTGTTTCTAATGTAGTCATTTAAATACACTCTTCTTTACAAAAGGTTTTCCCATTCTACAAGCTTTTGCAATGCTGGGAATATCTGTTTATAGCAGCAGGACTTCAACGGTCGATGGAAAATTCAATTTTTAAATGAAAATATCATACAGCGTGTCAATTTGAAAACTTCCCACCTTTAATATCTTTCTTGCAGTTAAAAGTATAAAAAATCCGAAACACACGTCAGTTTTATTTGCAAGGGGGACACTTTAAATTCATATTTTTAGCTTTTTTGTTTCAACCCCCTATGAGGGGTAGATGTCACCCTTAGAATCTTAGATGGGAATGGGGGTCAGGGGCACATCGTTTCACATCACATATTTTCAGCGGATCCTACTTTGTTGCTTTTAGTCCAGAAGTTTCCGAATAATCGCGTTCCAAAGTTGCAAGAACAATTAAACTTGTCTGCATTGAGATTTTGGTTTTCAGGTTATTGTTTACACACAAATTATTGCATTGGGTCTCCTTGTAGTATAAAATAATTAGAAGAAGATTCAAATCGTTGAATAAGAGGAAGAAAATCCAGTTTAAACAATTGACTTCTTATTTATTATTTATTTTACTTCGAGAAAAATAACTTTTTCTTTGTCGAAGAGATATTTGTACAATAAAATCTATTTACCTGCAAACAATAACATAGTCTGTTTGCGACCTCCTCTCTAAGACTTCGGAAAATTTCGATAATTGACACCGGCATTCCGCTCGTTTTATAAACAATTAATTTAAGATGTCCCCAAAGCCAGAATAGCTGTTTTAGCTATAAAAGTTTGTTTTTTCTAAATAGTAATGTTATCAAACAAAATTGTCCATATTGGAGTCACAAAAACCCGCATATTTTTCGAAAAGGACATACACAATATATCGTCAAAAAGTTAATGTTTTGGCTGGTATTCTTGGAAATACTTTATTTATTGAAGAAAGCTTGACAGGTGACCTGTACCTACCTATGCTTCAAGAGACTATTAATCCTCTTATCACCCATTAGCTAGAAACTCAAATTAATACAGAGGGTAATTCAGTTTTACAGAAGGATTTGTTAACATTCCAGCATGACGGTGCTCCACCTCATTATTTTCTTACGGTCCAACAGTGGTTAAACGCTATCTTAAGTCCGTGGTTTATAAAACACAACCTGCTGATATTGATGATCTTCTAAGGCGAATTGCAGCAGAATGCAAGTGGCAGTCAATTACCGGTAAAGTTTTCCGAAATGTTAGAGAGATGTTCGAAAACTTTATTCGAGTCTTCATTATTGTTTAAAGGAAAATAGACAACATTTTGAACAATTGCAAGATGGTTGATTCTGTTGGGAATTCGATGCGGGCAGTGGTGAAGAAAAATATTATTGTCGCCTTCCTCAGGGAAGCTATTGTTTGACCATAAGAAAGGCTGGGAACCTTCCAGAATATTATATCACTTTTGTACAGCTTTATGAAATATTTAATCTTTCAGTCACATTGTTTGGTCTTAATTTATTTGTCTCGGATTACACAAAACATTTATTCATCGTCAACATGTTTTTCTGCAGAAATAACGAGACAGACTACACTAAATAGATATATATTAAAATTAAGGAACTTGGACCTTGATACCCGATTGAATAGCCATTTAGATAACAACCCCCTATAAATGCCGCTACCCAGCAGACAGACTTTAGACTTAATTTTCATTTATAAGCAGATTGTTGCTGCTCCTATATTATAAACACTCACTCTGTAAATTGTATTAATTAAAAATTGTTTTAAAAAAGTTGATTTCAATACCAACTTATTTAATTGGCGCTGCGAACAGGATAGTCAAAGGTGATCAGTTTATTACCGTGTATTTTAATACTTTATTGACTATCTGAAGACCTGAAAAGAAGAAACAAGAAGTTTGTGCCTGGTACCTGACATGAAGATATTATCTGAGTAAGTTACATGTTCATTTGGTAATTAGGAAAATCTGAATTTCTTTTTCATTATCTTTCATTGGTCACAATATCCGAGTGTTGCGTATTGAATAAGTCACATATGCACAATAATATTGATCAAC